>NC_134484.1:280294013-280554013 GCF_040206685.1 Ascaphus truei | reverse complement strand
TGAGAGCGAGCCACAGGCCTGCTTGTTGGCTGTTGTGTTTGCCTTTTCCCTCTGCCAAGTACTCCGGTCTTAACTGTACCACTTGTACTGGCCTGTGGCAGTTCAGTGGCACTGGGTGTGGGCTGTGGCACTTCAGTGGCACTAAGTGTGGGCTGTTGCACTTCAGGGGCACTAAGTGTGGGCTGTGGCAGTTCAGGGGCACTGGGTGTGGACTGTGGCAGTTCAGGGGCACTGGGTGTGGGCTGTGGCAGTTCAGGGGCACTGGGTGTGGGCTGTGGCAGTTGTGAAACACTTGATTAACATTGCAAGAGTGATGGTGGAGCACTTTCTTGTTTTTGTGTTTTAATCTTCTTCCAAAAGCTGGTTATTAGTAATTGTTGCCCTAACTTTCTTTTGCGTGTCTCATTTGTAGGTGTCAGTTTCATATTTTGAACAGATGTAAGTGGTTGGATGTTGACAGGGACCTGCACAGAACTTGCACCTACTGTACCGGTATCATCCAGAACTGGGGAATGAAGAACTGATAACTCTGGAATAAAAGTAGCAGCATGTAAAGATCCATCCTCTGATAGGGTAAAGTGGAATTGTTCTCTTGCTGTACTCCGAAACTGATTTGCTTGGCTTACATTCAGAACTAGTGCTTGTAATGTCCTGTTTACATTTTGGATTTCTTTAGGAACTTGGATGATGACTTTTTTAATTTGTGACATTTCTGATATTGACCTTTCATGCATCCTTTCATGCAGTGACATCATCCTTTCAAGCATTGACATAATTTCTGAATGGCGACGATTTTCTTCACCCAAGATTCGTTCTTCAGAAGCTGCAATAGCTGAGTATGTGTCATGAGCAGGAGGAATTGAATGCTGTGTTAATCCAGGAGTGTCAACATATTCATGGTCACTTGAGTGAATTTGTCCTTGAGCGGCAACATCTGGTTCTACAAATAAATAAAGACATTATGAACTGCCATGGAACTTTCACTTTGTTTTCACTATAATGGTAGTTGTTCTCATAGTGGAACACATAACATGTTTCCATAATTTTTTATTTGTGTCCAATTAAAAGATGATGCTTGAAGTAACAATGAAGTTTTGACTCAGTGTGAAAGAAGAATGAATTAAATGTTGTTGTAACATCACAACTCCCAGCTGATACTTTAAAACACACACAATACATGTTGTCAGGAAACACTTCATCTTTTGTGACAATAACGGATGTGAAGTTCATTACATGTGAAAGGCATTTATTTTGCATGGCAAATGAAATTCTTCAAATGTACACATTATATGTGCTGTACCTCATACACTCCCCTTCCATTCTTGATGATGACCTTGATGAGACAGGTGATGAGACATGTTCAGTGTCAGGTGACACAGGAGCTGCAGGAGCAACTATATAGAAGAATAACATCAGAATTTAATTGTCATGTGTACATAATTAACATGAAGTATATGTAGTGGGAGTAGTTATGGCTAAATATCAGCATCACATAACGAAATCACAATGTTATGGTTAGGGCAATCTATATATTATCCATCCTAACATAAATGTACATGTGAACCTAATCGGCACATTTATTTTAAACACCATACAACATACAATGTTCATGCAGGAATGCGTTGTAAAATTAAGTGTTCTGTTGTACATACACTGCATATGTTGTGTAGTAATCTAACTAGAATAATGTACATCACTACCATGAAAGCAAAGTGGACTCTGCTTAGAATTCAGCACCTAATTGTGGAAATGTCTATGAATGTGTTTAGAGATCTGTCCGAACATTTAAGAGAAGCAGGTGTTGCGCTCAATGTGGCTGACACTCAGCAACACATGCAGTGTGTCGCTCACAGATGGTACTGGTGTGATAAGGTGGCGTATCTATAACGTTAAAAGAATATATGAGTGAACGAATGACTAACGTACGTTTTAATATATAGTGGACTGGTGGGTGAAAGTATTCAGATAATTACCATTTCAAATGAAAGTGATGAACTTCTGTTCACCTTGTCAGCTTCTAACAACTGTAGTCCCTCCCCCAAGACGTGACACCACCCTGACCTTTTATTTGCTTCTACCATCTGTAATCCGTCCCACAAGACTTGGCCCTACCATGACCCTGTGATCTGGCTCTGTGCCCGACACCACCCCCTCTGTTCACCTCTATGATGTGATTACATATTAATTGCAGCTGGTTTCACACACCGGTACATGAGCGAAATAAAAATATGAAGTGAGCTACATATGAACACAATTAAATACCATATGGTACATGTTCCTATTTATGCTCACATTATACTACATGAAGCGAGAAAAGAGCTTTAATAAAACATAACGAAATTTGTTTGTGCAAATTATTTATGTTCGCCTTTGAATGCTCAATATTCCATGCAAGACTTGATTAGGCAGTAATGGCCTGTTTATAGGTGTAACATAGATTATCACTAATTTATGTATACACAGTGGCAACACACTTTATTCTCGCTCGGCTAGTCCCGCGAATTCGGGTATACTCGGGTGTATTGAGGTTTGTGATCATTTTCTGCCAGAGTGTATAGCGTTATTTTCCCGGCAGGGATTGAAGCATTTTATTCCGGCTGGCTGCAATACTGCAATGCCGTGTAAAAACACATGAGGGCGCTTGCGAGCTGTTCTCTTTGAAGCCGTCCCCTATAATGAATTGTAATGCAGTATATATACTGTATATATATATATATATACTGTATAACAACAGCCCCTATATATATATACAGTGGTTGACAAATCACCAAAAAATCTACTCGCCACACAAAAAAATCTACTCGCCACCTAGTACCAAACGTGTGCTGCTTGGGCCAAGGCGAGTAAATGTATAGGTTTGTCGAACACTGTATATATATATATATATAATATGTATATATGTATCGACACATACATGAAATAGTGAATTACAGTAGCGGCAGCTTTTATTTGATGTAAGGCCGGCGGCATGCCGGGATCTACTCCGGCTGCCGCCAGTCAAGACTGCGCGCCGCAGCGTTTCCCACACGCACCCCCCTCCTCTTCGCGCGCATTTTACCCCCCCTTCCCGATCCCGAACCTGGCTCCTGCTCTGCCCCTCTGTTTCCCCCCCCCGCTTACCTTACTTTAATCTCCAGGGGTGTCGGGGAAGCCCGGGAAAGCCGGGGAAGCCGGGCGCGCACGTGACTGTGATGTCACAGTGTGCCGCAAAGCGCCGCGTCTCCACGCTTTCCACACACATCCGGCCAGCGGCATTACATCAAATAAAAGCTGCCGCTACTGTATGCATTTGTGTGCACAGACACAGTATAACGAAGCAATACATTACTGTGACAAAGAATGAGTGCGGGTGTGCTTTGAGGTTATGCATATTAACCCATTGTTTGTACAAAGATTCACACATACATACAGCTTTCAACTATAGGGCAAAGATGTTGAATGCTTTGTAAAGTAGAAAGTTGCAGTGTGCGTTATTTGGAAGATCATTACACATAATCCCTAAATGCAGGTCAAGTTGTGTATGTTTACTCATAATGATGTCATCCACGATAGCTGAGCCAATACATGTTTCCAAACACACACACATATATATATATATATATATATATATATATATATATATATATATATATATACATACATGTAGAGGTATCAGTACCGTGTTAGCCGAGCTTCAATAATCAAAAAATAAATAGATGATACCGTTCTGTGGCTAACGAAATGCTTTTATTTGTGCGAGCTTTCGAGATACACTGATCTCTTCTTCCGGCGATGTTACAATGAATGAAGCAAAAGGTAAACTTAAAAACAGTGTCTCTTGGATACATATATATACACACGTTTGCACCAACTTTATTATAATTGTATCATACACTATTTTATGTGAATATAGTGTATGATACAATTATAATAAAGTTGGTGCAAACGTGTGTATATATATGTATCCAAGAGACACTGTTTTTAAGTTTACCTTTTGCTTCATTCATTGTAACATCGCCGGAAGAAGAGATCAGTGTATCTCGAAAGCTCGCACAAATAAAAGCATTTCTTTAGCCACAGAACGGTATCATCTATTTATTTTTTGATTATTGAATCTCGGCTAACACGGTACTGATACCTCTACATGTATATATATTTATATATATATATATATATATATATATATATATATATATATATATATATATATATATATATATATATATATAATATTTTTTTGTTTTTTTAGGACAACTATATATAAATATATATATATATATATATATATATATATATATATATAGATAGATAGATAGATAGATAGATAGATAGATAGATAGATAGATAGATAGATAGATAGATAGATAGATAGATAGAGAGAGAGAGAGAGAGAGAGAGAGAGAGAGAGAGAGAGAGAGAGAGAGAGAGAAAGAGAGAGAAAGAGAGAGAGACATATATACAGATATATATGTAGGTATGCTTATATTGGGAAGAAACTATAAGTTTCAGCGGAAATATAGATAAGAACTGTAACATACGACACGCGTAGTACAGTAATATTTGTCACCTGGTGGAAATTGAGAAGAATAAATTCCAATATCTCTGTCCCCTGGCAAATCCTCCACGACGACAGGAAGAAATTTTTCCCGCATCTGCTCCTCCAATGGAGTTAACATTAGAGCTTGTGCTGGCGGCCCACCTCCAGTGGCAGAAGCATGCATCCGTTGTGCTTGGATTTTTTCTTTAAGTTTGCCCTGATATCATCGAATCTCTTCCGACAATTCGCCCGGTCCCTGACATGATTCCCACATGCAGACACAGCCAATGTTATTTGATCCCACATTTCTTTATTTGATGCTGAACTTGTCCGCCCTTGAAATACATACAAAATATATGACGTTAATTATTATTAGAAAAACGAGCAGTTTCCTAAACTGCTATCTGTTCCAAGAGATACCAAACATGCTGGTTTAGGTTGAATATGTGTACCACATGAGCATTTACGTGGAAACATACAAATCTAAGGAAGCTTGCATGAATATTGTATGAACTTTGGCAAACTTTTTAGACTGATTGTTATGATCGTTATAAAGCATGAAGGATTATGTGTGTAACAATTAACTTTAATTGATAGATATTAGAGAATAATAATTTGATATTAAGACATCTCACATGAGATAGGATAACATGTCTTTGAACAATCAATGCAAAGATAGACTTACCTAGTAAATGCCCATACAGAGAGTCATAGTGCTCCAAAATCCCTGTGACAAGAACTCTGTTTTCCTCTTCATTGAAACGAGGATAACGTGGCCGCTCCTCACGTTTCCTCCGACCACGTTCAGCACAGAGCTACGTTCAGCACAGAGCTTGGCTGGTGCTGACTGGACTCTCCTTCTTCCAATGGAAGAGACTCCAAAAGCAGCCCACCACCAACCACCCCACCACCAGACACCCCAGCAGCATCACCACCAGACTCCCCAGCAGCACCACCACCACCAGACACCCCAGCAGTACCAGCAACAGACACCCCACCAGCACCAGCAACAGACACCCCACCAGCAACAAACACCCCACCAGCACCAGCAACAGACACCCCACCAGCACCAGCAACAGACACCCCAGTAGCACCAGCAACAGAGCCAACAGCAGAACTCGCACTCACAGCAATACCACTCGCACTCCCAGCAACATCAGTCGCACTCGCAGCAACAGCACTCCCCTGAATCCTACGTTCACTCAGATGCGTACTCACACGACTACCAGTACCACTCACACCAGCATCACTCTTCCCACGCCTTTCGCCCATAACTATAGCACTCACAAAGAGCATAAAAGAAATTTAAACACAATCGCACTGAACACTTACAAACTGAAAACAAGACAAAGATGTTAACAAAACAACACAGGACAAACCTCTCACAACAACTCTCTCTGTCAATATGAAATATGTAAATCACCCAGCTCTGTGTCTCTCTCTCTCTCTCTCTCTCTCTCTCTCCCAACAACACAGAGAATGAATAAAAATACACGCTGCCTTTAAATGGGCCGATCAATCAAAAACATGCTTGCTTCATCAGATTCAGCAAGAAGTTTCATTGGCAAACCTAACACCACCTCACCATGCACGCCGATACACCTGTGTGTGATCAGCAAATCATCGGCAGAGTGGGGACAAATGTTTTCGGCTTGATTCGGAAGGGATTCGGCACTTATTGCATACGGCAAGGTAAAATCGGCACAATCATGCCGATAAGGAACACTTGGCGAGAGGACTTTTTCGGTGCTAACTGCATAGAGCCCATAGTGAAAATTAAGGGTGACATTGACAAAATCATGCAACAACATGGGGATATATTGGAGACAGACAGCAGCACAAATTGGACTGATAAAATGCAGACCAACCTAGACGCATATCGTGCAAGTTTAATTAAATACAAAAAGGAGAAGCTTTGTTTAGTTACAGCAGACTACAAGGAAAGACGGGTTTATTGCTTGATTTTGGGCCTCAGTGACAACACTATGGGCAGGGGTGGACCCAAGAAAAACATTGGGCGAGCATACAGGGATGGCAGGAAAAAATCAGGATATGTAACAAGTGATACTGACTTGTCTGACAACACAGATGGCACCTCTACTGATACTTTTTTTGGACAAAAGACTGGCGGACAAACAAGGCCTCCACTACATGGAAAAGAGCCCGCAGAATGACAAGTAGAGGTGGAAACAGGTCGGCGGTATCCAGAGCGGGAAGGCAAGAGAGGAAGAGGCAGGAGAGGACAAAAAAAGAAACGGTAGTCTTTAACCTCTCTAAACATACACTTACACCGGCAGAATTAAGTATTCTGCAAAAAAGCCTTTCTTTTGTTCCGACATTTGATCAGAACCCTTTTGACTGGGAGGTGGACATGTTTAAATTTCATTGTCACCTTAAACTTAAGGATTTTTTCCACAAGATGGAGCCAAATCTACCTGTCACAGATCCAACTATCCGTCCATTTAGGGCGAAGAGTAAGTTTGATCCACAGACCACCAACTTTACATCTCTACATTTATGAGTCTTCTTGAAAGTGGGACACACAGCAGGATCAAGCGTTATCAAACCAGCTTTCATAACCTTACGAGGGATGAACGTAGCGCTTTAAAAACACTGAGAGAAAATAAGGACATCATTTTCCGTGCTGCTGACAAGGGTGGAGGCATCGTGGTCATGCAATATGCCAACTACAGACAGGAGATAGAACAGCAACTGGACAATACCAGCCAATATAGGAGATTACCAGGAGATCCAACTGCCTCCTACAAAAAAGAGATTGCTGCTGTTATATTACTTGGCTTGAACAACAACTTGATTACCGATGAGACTGCAAAATTCCTGACGCATACCCATCCTCAAATACCAGTCATGTAGGCCTTACCAAAGATACACAAGTTCATCACGACACCACAAGGACACCCCATCATATCGGCTATAGGGTCGCTTTGCCACCCACTGTCACAATACGTGGACTTTTCCCTTCAACCTTTAGTGGCACAGATGGAAACATACATAAAGGACACCACTGACTTTATTGTGAAGATGGCTGAGTTATCATTTGATCCCTCCGATTGTATACTAGTAACTGTAACGAAATTGTGGGTAATCAGTGCATTAATAAAGTCAGTGTGCTCGGCTGGTTACCCCTATTTCACATTGGGGGCAATATTGATATTATCATTAGGTCAGCAGATAAAGGTGGGGGTATTGTGGTTATGCCATATGAAATACTCAGGCAACTGGGCATGACTTCCCAGTACAAGCGTTTGATGTCGGACCCCACGAAAAACTTTAAAAAGGAAATTGATTCAGTTATAGATCTATGTATCACCAATAGGTGGATCTCTGTGACAACAGGGAATTTGTTAACAGCCATTTCCCATCATCCCCGTTATCTATATTTTACCCAAGATACATAATTCCACCTCCGCACCACCAGGCAGACCAATAATATCGGCACGAGGCTCACTGACACATTCCATTTCACAGTACATAGATTATATTTTACAAGATGATTACCAGGTTAAACAATGTAGCAGAACCAAACAGTGCATCCAAACCATCAACACAGGTAAATGTCCATAAGAAATGTGCAGTAGTGAACAAATATAAAAGTCATATAAAGCAGCAGTTCCTCTTGCCCAGCAATTATATGAGTATCTACAGTGAGTTAAAGGTGTCACATTAGCTTGATTGAAGAACAGCAATAAAATGAGTAAGCAGTAGCAACCAATGGCATGGCTGACAATGTGATACATGAATAACAGTACTCACTGTCTTCCTTGTAGGCAGAGTGGCTTGAACTGCACGGCGTGCTCCTATCCAGACAGCAGCACAGAGAGAACAGGAAATGGAGGGCAGTGCACCGAAGAAAACTCCACCAGGCAAGGTACACTGGCGACACACTTTATTCGAGCTCGGCTAGTCCCACGAATTCGGGTATACCCGGGTGTATTGAGGTTTGTGACTGTTTTCTGCCCGAGTGCATTGAGTTATTTTCCGGCAGGGATTGAAGCATTTTATTACCGTTGGCTGCAATACTGCACACTACATATATATATATACTGCATTACAATTCATGAATTTATGCCATCTGGTAGACACGCGAAGCATTGCAGCCTATTAAATCCTAATCATTATCATTTAACAGATCAGCCGCCCATCAGCCAGGCATGAATCCAGGCTGGGAAGGCAAATGCAACGGGGCTTGTCAGAGGTGAGGAGCGGCGCATTCCAGGTATCTGCCAGGTACATACCGGGTATTTGCTCGAATAAAGTGTGTCGGTGCAGTAAGTGCAGTAAAACGTCCTATTTATTGGCACATTTGGGTTAAAAAACACTTTAACGCGTTTCGCGCGGGAGGCGCTTTATCAAAGAGACTATGGACCCTAAAGGTCTTTCCCTGCTTTATTAGTGAGCCCTCTCCGTCCTGCCCCCCCGTCAGACCAATCTCTGTTCACCCCGCTCAGCTGTAACCTAATGTTAATCAAGATCATGACGCGTAAGTGCAGGGAACAGAGTGGAGACACTATTGTAATGCACAGAATAGATGCGCATACCATAAATATATGTGACAGGCAGCAGCCTGTCGCGCTAAGATGTATACACAAACACGAGCAGGAGGGAAGGGAGCAGGGGGAAAAACAATACATAATGAAGGAAAATACATAAATGGGTTTCATATGTTTAGTGAAAAAGGTCTTCATCGTAGTGTATGTAACTCTGTTATGTTATAAATATATAACTAGTCATTTCAGCTTAGACTTAATTTAAATGCACTATTATCTTATATATTCTCCACTGGTATTCTCAAATCCTTTAACCAAAAAAGAATATACACGTAAGGAGCTCTGGCAAAAGTCAAAAGTACACGAGGGAACTATTGATCCTGAACACATACCAATCAGCTTAGTTCCTTCGGAACCCTGTAGGAATATCCCAAAGAAATAATAAAGGGCTTTATAACAGGGTGACCAAATGATTATATGTTGAATGTTATCAAATAAAACATCCGTAATTATATGGTATACATTGCTGTACGTAACTATATTTGTGATCATTGAAGAAACCACATAATGAAAACTATAGTATAGGACATAGTGTGCAATCATTGTTTCTTAAAGTTCTTTCTTGATTGAACGGAGGACTTCTAATAGATACCATAAAGCTGAAACACAAAAATAAATACATGTAAAAATAATGAAGGAATGAATGGAAAAAGGTGAAGGAATGGGGAAGGAAAGAGGGGCGGGAAAGGATTGGGAGAAGAGGGGGGGAAAAGAGTAAAGAGGGGGGTGAGGGAAGGGAACTCAATATTATAAGAAATGGTGGAGTTGCCAGTCAGTATTGATGCCATTAGGTGAGAGTGTGCCCAATTGGAAGATCCACTGCATTTCTCGTTGGTTAAGGATCATGTCACGATCACCACCCCTCACAGGCATCTCAATATACCTAATGGCAGAAAAACTAAAATTATTAATACCACCCTTGTGACATTCAGTGAAGTGTCTGGACACTGGGTGTGTGATATTTTTCTTTTTGATAAGGCGTGCATGCTACATTATGCGTAATTTAAGGGCTCTAATTGTCTTCCCTACATAGCCCATTTTACAACCACATTGCAAATAATAAAACTATGTACTTTGTGTCACAATTAATAAATGTTGTTATTTTGTAATCTTTGTTGGCTCTTTTATTAAAGATGGTTTTTGTTGGTTTTGCAAATTTGCATATGGAGCAATGCCCGCACTGATAGAAGCCCTTGAGATCGCTCAACCTACGTGCCCTTGCTTCTTCTGGTCTTTATAAGCTGGGTGATATATAGGACCCCAAAGTTTTGGCCATCTAGGACCCCTTTCCGTAAAGGGTCTGAGATCGGGGTCTATATTGAGAATGTCCCAGTGTTTGGACACAATTTTCCTGATTTAACCGGCTTGATTGCTATGCTGAGTGATAAACAGAGGGACTTCATTAGAGTAAGATTTTGATTACGAATGTGCTTTCATTTTACGCCGTTGTCTTTTTTATTTACTTTTGGATGTACTGATGCAGCGGCCGTTATTGAACACTTCACGCGGTGTGTAGATTGGAATACCCACTCGATGGCACACAATTTGATCTAATTGTGCCGATTTAAACACGCGGTTTGATTATCGTTTTGTCCGGATTAGAAAATGGCATTTTAGCGTGTTCTGCAAAACCGTCGAGAAACTCAAGTGGGCAATCGCGAATTGTTGTCATCAAAATCCAATAGCAATTCTATGTCACGATTAACATGTTGGCTGAAATCGCTGAGCTGCCTGCCACGCATGCGCAAATTTCAAAGCCATTCTACTGTAAGCTGTCACATTTCATTCATGTCTGCGATACTGTAGTCCAGTAGAATCAAATCATTAATAATAGACTTCACGCTTATTGTTTTCTACATGACTTTCCTTGGTTAAGGTGAACTGCTTATTAAAAAAAAATTCTAAATGCCTTTCCGACCAACCATTATACTGTATGTTTTGATACATTACTGTACAAAGTGATTTTTATTTGAGGGGTGGGTGCCAGCAGATACTGTATGATTAAAGAAAAAAACATGTGCTGTATTACAGTAACATGTTCGCAAATCCGGTCATCCCGGAAGCAGGTATTACTGTATAGCTGATTCATAATGCTGCAGCCCATTAACAGAGTGAACCAGGGTTCGATTTTTACCTCAGATGTTTTTTTTTCAATTTTATTTTCATTTTATTTCCACTTTAGTGCAAATAGCCGAGCGGCTTTTTACAGTACACTCGAGTGCGAATAGCAATGCAGCTATGGGTTTTTTTATTTGGGGGTATGGGGAGCAAAACATTATGATGACCTGTTGAGAATATGTCTTTGAACTACAGCTTGGAACGTCATACAGCTAGCACAGCTCGCACCCCCCCCCAACCCTCCACACACACACGGCTCAAGGATTTCAACCTCTTATCAACACCTCTGACAAACCATCCATTTTCAAATGGTTGGCTTTGAGGCTGATTAACAGAAATAAATGGTTAAAACAAGAACAATACAGTATTTATTTCAAAAGATTTTTTTAAAAACATTTTTTTTTTGGGCAAACTAAAATTTCTATACAGTAACTACTGAGAGGGGTGGGAGAGGGGGGATTTGTGTATGATACAGTCTGGTTTGTACATGAACACCGTACTATTATCTTACACATCCCCCCCTTCCTTGGTTGCGGCAGTTCTGAAAATGAAAAGAAACAATAAATGCAGACATTGTTATTTTTAGGGCCATACTTACCTGTATCATACTTACCTGTGCCTTATTACTTTCCCGAGGCCTGGCCATTACATTGTATAACAATAGGCAACACAGTCGCAATATGACCGCTGGCATCTTAACCCAGTTGATACTGCTGGCAAGAATGTGAGCCGTCGACGCTGTGTGTTTCGGATCATTGTCCTCGAAGAACCGGTGACCAGATGGAAAATCATTCTTTATGTATTCAACAACATGTGTAATTATGTGGTCTTGGAAGAACGCTTTATTCATGATTCCTGGAAACAAGAAAAAAAATGTAACATTAGGGTACAAAATACCGAATACAGTACAGCTGTCCAGTGCGTAAGACAACAGCAAATGTATTTGTGCATTATTTTACCCTCAAAGATAATGATGCATCCTGGTCCTTGTCTAGAGATGGCACCCCACATATGCATTTTCACTGGGTGCTTGGGACGCGGCTTCAGAGATAGGCGTCCTTTTTTGTAGAATCCAAAACGGGCAAACCTCTCAAGCGTGACAGTTGTCTCATCTATAAAGATGACATCATTGAAAGTTTCGCCACTTTCAATCCATGCCCGTGCCTGGTCCACTCTTTTTATTTTGTTGGCTTCCCTTATCATAGGATACGCTCTGTAATGACAAGGAAAAATGTTAGAGCCACTAAATGCTGGACATACAGTACAGTATAATAATGTATTAGGAGGGAGCCTAACATAAAAAAAGAGGGCATGGGTGACGTACTGTATACTGTACTTACTTAAAACGCCTACATATTTCCATCCCAATTTCTGTCTCATCAACCTGATACTGGTCTCTGATGCTTTTATTTTGTGAGTAGCCTCTAGTGCATTCTTTACCCTTGTGGCACACGTCTCATCATTCGCATCACTCATTTGGTCCAGTGTTCGCCCTAATGTGTAAAGAAAAACAGAACAATTTGTTTCAGTAGGCAAATTAAGCATCCCAATAGCGCACAGATTTCTTATAGTCTGATGTTGCTGCTGCAGTTATTGTACTGTGAGTAAACTTTGAGCGCTACAGTATACAGTATGAATATATTAAATATATAGCCCCTCAAACTGCAGGATTATTAGTTCAAAGAAAACTGAATCTTTTGAAATGATTACACTATCACACCACCTCCTAAAGTACAGAATACAGTACAGTATATTACTGTAGAGTTGACTTAAAAACATAGTGACTGATTGTAAGAATGGCAAAAATGTTATACTGTACAGTCGAAAGGTACTGTAAAGATTAATAAAATATTGAACACAGGCATACTAGTACTGTACAGTTCAGTGCAAGACGTTGGTAGAGTTATGGAGGACAATACAGTAAGTACTTGCTCAGTAGTGACAGTCGGCTTTTTCTGGCCTTCCTATGCGCATGATAACTAACAGTGCTATTTGCTAAACTGAAGCCCGAAGCAACTAACCAGCGTTGGATCTGTAAAATGCGCTGTCCATTCTGGTACATATCCTTTATTCTCAAGCTGAGATCTTTTGAAATCCTTTTCTTTGGCATCGCTGCTGATAGAAAAAAATTGCAAGCACACACAGAGCAATTCGATGTGAATTCGATGTGTATTGAATGTGCATTGAATACACAAAATGGATGGTGTATTTATACTTTAATTTAATGTGCCTCAACGTCACCCGACAGGATCAGCCCACTTTTAACACCTGCATCCCGTGTCCATGCCCGCGAAAAAAATTACATAAAAGTTGAGACAAATTGCATAGACTCACACACACTTATCTCTATCTGAACTTTCTCTTGTCCAGATACTGCATTGTGCATTCGTCCTTCTGTTTCCATGGATCGCCCCCGATTCTACGGACGCAGGAGCCAGCTTGCTTCTGCTGTGCTGGTCAAGCGAAAGGCGGAAGCTGTTTCCCAGCCAAAACCTAAGCGAAAACCAAAGCAGAATAAAGAAAATGTTCCGAAGGCTCCAAAGGTTAAGACCCCTGGGCCTTATTTTGTAAGGAAGAAGATCGGCGCACTTAGCACTTTGAAAGTCAAGTGGAATCCTGATTCTCTCCTTGCACCTCCCAGCTCACCTGCTCCACAACCCATCCCCGACGCTGCTGCTCTCCTGGCACCCCCGGCTCAACTGCTCCACTACCCATCCCCGACGCTGCTGCTCTCCTGGCACCCCCCAGCTCACCTGCTCCACAACCCATCCCCGATGCTGCTGTTCTCCTGTAAACCCCCGGCTCATCTGCTCCACAAACCATCTTTGAGGATGCTCTCCTCCTGGCAACCCCCGGCCGACCTGCTCCACAACCCAGTCTCTACGCTGCTGCTCTCCTGTCAACCCCCTGCTCATCTCCTCCACAAACCATCTTTGAAGATGCTCTCCTCCTGGCAACCCCCTGGTCGCCTTCTCCACCACCCACCTACGCAGATGTCTACAGTACGGACCAATAGGTTGATCTTAATTTGGAGACCATGTTGAGTATGGATATGAGCATGGAGAAAATGGAAAGCAACATGGAGAAGATGGCAAGGAAGATGGAGAAGATGGAAAGGAAGATTGTGGGGATGTATTCTCAAGTTCCTGTCCCTGTCCCTGTACGTCCAACGCAGGAGCAGGAGGGTGGCCAGCATGACGTGGCCTTCACGCTTCCCTCACCACCAAGCATCCCACGCTCACCCATCCATCAGAATACGTGTACTAGTATGCCTTTGAGGACGAGGTGACAACCCCGGTAAGGCCACAACAGGAGGAAAGCTTCCTCCCACACCGCCTACCCTCGCCCGCTGCCAGAAGTACCCCAGCACTACCCA
Source organism: Ascaphus truei (assembly GCF_040206685.1). NCBI lineage: Eukaryota > Metazoa > Chordata > Amphibia > Anura > Ascaphidae > Ascaphus > Ascaphus truei. The sequence goes on along the minus strand of NC_134484.1, from coordinate 280,539,435 downwards.
GGCTTCCAGCGATGCCGGACATCATCTTGACCGACCTGACCCAGCAAGACAGGGAGAAATACAAGACTGGATCTGCTGGTGTAGCCCAGAAATTTGCCCTGGCAATATTTAAACACCACGTCAGTTTTGAGATGTACAGTGGTTGGACCCACAGTGTAAATTATGAAGGAAATAAAAGAAAGAGGGCTCTGCCAGCAAATTTAAGAAAGTCCATTTTGAATGAATTGGAGCATTAAAAAATGCATAACTACAGTCAGGTTTTTATACGTCTGTGGTGTAGCCATAATGTCCACTGAGCAATTGTGCGGGGAAAGAATGTTTAAAAAAAAGGCACACATTGAGTATTTTAATGCTTTTTATTAAGAACGCCTAATTTGATAACGTCTTCGAAAAAACAAGGTCAATTCACAATGGGCCACTGTAAGTTTGTACAACACTATCTGTTTTAAACACCTGCATCCTTAAAAAGTAGCGAAGCAATGTACTGGTACACATTCCAATTCAACGCGTCCGGTTGCCCGGTGCCGGATTGTGCGAACGCGGCATGAATAATGATAAAACGAAAAAATGCCGAATGGAATACAACGGTCAACACGAAAACTGATTCATGATATCAGAAAAGGGGAAGGGAAACACAAAATGGATGTGCACCCTAAAAAAATTCACTTATATGCACACCAAACTAATGTAAAAATTAACTTTTAATAAGTACCTAAAAACATATATTACCAGAGTAATGTGTAATGTGGATTAAAAATGTATTAAATCAGAAATATCTGGCATCCGTGTCTTTAATTATTGAGTCGTGCTGTCCCAGATGTCCACTTAGTATTAGTGGGATACAAAAGACAGAGGATTCTAGGAGTCAGGGTGTTACCCCCTCTGGAGCAACGATGAGACCCGGTAGTGAGAAAATATAGTAGTTCACAGATAGAGCTTCCTTGCTAGATAGACCAGCGCTGCGCACTGCAATAAGGGCTGGGTGTGTTAAAGTGCAGGTGCCTAGGTAGTAAAGTTAGCACATACAGTGTAATGAGAATACAGACACTGCAACATACATCCACCAGACACAGCATTGCTGGGGTGAATAACACAGAGATAACTGTGAAAGCACCTCACATAGAGTGCAAGGAAAGAAGGCACACAAACTGTAGAAATAAATAAATGAGCAACTATCTGCTATGGTCTGCAAAGTTAGAACCAGGAGACTACAGACACTACATTAAAACAGCTCCAAGTAGGAGACTGACAACATTGCGCGTCCAACGCGCGTTTCCCTCCAGCAAAGGAGCTTTTTCAGGGACAAATTTTACTGGGGGAGAGAGGTCTGAACCCTTTTATACCCCTTCAGTACCCTAATTACAAAATCAATTGCTGTCAGATGTTGCACATGCGCACTGATCTCACTCACAGACTGACTCAGCAAAGTACTCAAACACCAATAAATGAATTATCAGAGAACGTTCCATTGTTTGTACCTTTATTTAGGCATATTCCCAACATAAACCGGCTGTTCGTAAGGTTTTTAGAGCCATAAACCGTGATCGCCATATCCAGTGTCTAATGCGCATGTGCAGGGACTTAGACAGTATTTTCATTCTAGTCCGTGCGCGTCGCGCATGCGCGGGGACTTAGGTGTATTTCCATGCTTTTTCGTCTCCATTGCGCATGCACGAGGACATAGAACGCGTTTCTATATTTGTGCCAGTACATTGCGCATTATATCGTGCCACCGCGCATGCGCAAGAACTTAGAGTTACAGACGGTCTACCCTCCGTCATAGTGCGCATGCGTTGGGACTTAGAAATAATTCCGGATGATTGCATACAGAGCTAGTGCGAACTGCGCATGCGTAAGAACTTAGAATTTATTTCAACGATCTTTGTGTACTGCGCATGCGTGGGCACTTAGAAATTTTTCCGCGATTCTTGGTAGTTTTTATAGCGCATGCCCGGGGACTTAGGAATTATGTCAGAAACTGCCCAAACATGATGCTAACACATGGGAATTCAAGGTTCCTCAGGGGTGAATGATGTTCATGGATAAGATTATGATTAAGTACATACACGGGGTACTGAGTGTAGATAAAAGGTAAGGGTGTACAGAACCTGTGTTTCACGTATTGTATTGGTTGAGAATGCAAATAAAATTATTTGCAGTCCCCCATATGTATAAAACACAATGTGTCGACTTTCAATGCGGTGTTGGATAAATCAATTAAACAATTTGAAAAAGTATGACTGTATATGTGTCTGTAATTTATTATCTCTACTCGTTATATAAAACACACATATACACACATTACACAAATACTAAACCCACTGCTGGGTTTAGAACTTAAGTATTATAGTCACTAGTCTAAATAATAATAATACTATAATCTATTTAATATTTTCAATACCAAGGCTGGAAATTGTCATAGTGGACAATGAAAATGATATAGCTGGATATCGGAGAGACAAGTAAAATGTATATACATAGTAAGAATAGATGGCAGGATACATATGTTCGACCAGATTGTCCCTTGCTTAAATGAAGGGCGTTAAAGTAAACCCATCATTAAGACCATTAGGGCTCCTAGTTTTTTGCTTGTAAATCCATTCTGCTTCGATACGAATTCATGATATGTTTGAATAAACGCCGCTGCATCAGCAATAAGATCCTGTTGAATGGTCCAATAGGGCACACCGAGTGCATCCATGATATTAGACTCAGAGTATCCCCTATCTCTGAATCTAATTGCCAGTTCCATCGACCGGGAGATAAAAGTTTCTTCATCTGAGCATAAACGTTTCAGTAACTGGCCCATAGGTATACCTTTTAACAGAGATTTTTGACGGCTGCTGTCAGCTCTTAAAAATGTACTGCGTGCATTTTCTTTTCTATAGATATCTGTCTGTATGCTAGCATTGATGTCGATATATAGCAACAGATCAAGATAGTGAATAAGATTTTTGTGAATATTAAAAGTGAATTTTAAATTAAACGTGTTAATATTAAGTGTATCAATAAATTGGTGCAATGTGTTTTGATCACCTTCAAAAATTGATAACAAATCATCAATGTAACATTTGTAAAAAACGATATTCTTCCTAAAGCAATTAGTTTCACCAAAAATAACAGTGCGCTCCCAATAACCCATAAATAAATTCGCATACGACGGGGCAAAGGATGTGCCCATCGCAGTGCCCCTTGTTTGTAAATAAAAGTGATTGTCAAAAAGAAAATAATTGTGAGTTAATAAAAAGGTAATTGAATCCAAAATAAAAGTGCGCTGTGCAATAGATAGCTCTGTGTGTTGTAAATAGTGTCTAACAGCAGTTATTCCTTGTGAGTGTTCAATTATTGTATACAATGAGGATATATACAATGTGACCCAGAGGTAGTCACTCGAACAGTGTATATCTTTGACGGAACCCCAAAGATCACCTGTATCCCTGAGAAAGGACAGGAGGGAATTAACAATCGGCTGGAGAAATAGATCAATGTATCGTGAAACACCATCTCCCAAAGATCCAATACTAGAGACAATCGGCCTGCCTGGAGGACAGACCAATGTCTTATAGAACTTTGGGAGATGGTTAAATATCTGTATAACTGGATGAATACAGTACAGAGAGTCATATTCCACTTCATCTAATACATTGAAAATCATTCCCACATCCAACAATTGTTTTACATCTATGATGAATATAGGAGTGGGGTCTCCACTGAGTCTAGTGTAGGACTGGCCATCATTGAGCTGGCTTCGTTGTAATAATAAGCTGAAGACAGAATAATAATTGCCCCACCATTGTCGGCCTTTTTTATGACTATTGATTTGTCCTGTGTAAGACTCATGAGTTCCTGCCACTCATGTTTGGTTAGATTTGATCTACTTGGATGTTCGTACGAAAAATCCGTTGACAAGATATTGAGGTCCCTTTCTACAAGTTTTTCAAATGTGAGTAGTTGGGGACCTTTGGCAAAATTAGGGCAAAAGAAAGATTTTCTTTTTAAACCTGAAAATTTTCTTCGAAAAAAAGTTATTCGAAACCGATTCTGGGGATTAAATGTCCACATCCTGCCCATCCAAAAGAAGTTCTTCCAAATCTTGTTGTGCACAATAATCCCTAAAAGTGTCCAGTTTCTTGCTTGAGTCATCTGCAATGTCGTGGGTATGTTCTTCAAGATCGTCAATATTATCCATAACATTGTCCTCTTTATGTAGACTTTTATTTTTCCATGGAAGTACTTTTTTAAAGATAATTTTCTCGTGAATTTCTGCACATTAATGACTGTGTTGAATAAATTGAAATTATTGGAAGGAGCAAAAATGTAGACGTTTGTTGAGTAGGATTGACTGTGAAGATGTAAAGTTTTTTTGTGAAATATTTATCACTTTACAGTACCTTGGGCTTGTTCTAGGAATGTTTTTTCCTTTTGGCGGAGCCGCTTAGACCTGCCTCTCTCCATGGACCTCCTTGTCCTTTTGAGTTTTTTGACGGTTCAGAGAAGAGGGATTCTCGAGCAGTCTGGTATCTAGTTGAATTTTGGATTTGATAGCGATCATTACGATGATCACTTTTTCTCTCTGGATCGCTTGAGGCTTCCTCTGCATCACCTCTAAAAGAGACTGAAGTGTACCGGTTATCACAGTCTGATGGATCAGAGTCAAAACTCGAAGTCTCTCCATATTTATTTTTAAGAATCGATTTCTTAGGTGTGGACTGTTCCTTACGTGAATACCTTTGTTGTTTTTTGGTGGGTGTTTTGGAAGGTGTTCTAGAATGTGTTGTACCTGGTTTTTGCCATATGTACACTTGATTTTTTTCGTAATCAATTTTGTCCCGATTACATTTTGATTGTTTTTTAATCATAATACCTTTCTCAATTTTTTTGATGCTTTTTAATAACTTCTGGTCAAAAGCATCAAAGGATTCAGTGCTTTCAAACTGATGGAGTTTAGTCTGTAGTGTGGTAACCTATTTTTTAACACTGACTTTCTCTTGAATTTTTGATTGTACAATGAGCTCCATCAGCCTCATAGAACACTCGTCTAATATTTCCACAAATTCTTTGCTATGAAAACCAAAAGTTGGGGACTTTTTTATTCGCAACCCACGTGGTATTCTTTTTACCTGAATATAATTTTCTATGGTTGTTATATTCCACCATAGCCGAATATACAGTATACAATCAGCAGTTTTTCCAGCTGGACAAAGTATAAACCCAAATCAGAAGGTTCATCACAACAAAGTTCACTTGTCCCATCAAAAACAAAAATAGCTTTTTTAAGGCGACTTGAATTGTCAGCATTATATGCATAGGATTTTTTAGTAATATTCTCTTGTTCAATAATTACAACCACTTCTTCAAGGTCATCCATCTTATATTACAGTATAAAGTGATTGATACCGCAGAGAATAAGGTTGGACATCTTTTTAGTTGGGAAAGGTATACAGGTATATACCAAATAAGTATACATGGGAAGGATGTTGATCCAGGGATTAATCTGATTGCCAATTCTTGGAGTCAGGAAGGAATTCATTTTTCCCCTTAATGGGGTTTTTTGTTTGCCTTCCTCTGGATCAATAAGTATAGAAATAGGATAAAGTATCTGTTGTCTAAATTTAGCATAGGTTGAACTTGATGGACGGAAGTCTTTTTTCAACCTCATCTACTATGTAACTATGTAACTATGTAAGAATAGTAAAAATATGAAAACGTATGTGCCAATATTACAGAAAGTAAAAAATACTGCGTACCTGCCTTTGGAGTATGTAATGGAAAGCAATAACAGCTTGATTTGTATCCACCTAGTCCAACTGCATCAAAATTCGTGGTCTATAATGAAACCCTTCAAATAGCATCTGTTGTCAGGTTGAGCAACTGTGTATTAACATCCAAGATGATTACCAGGGTAAACTATTTAGCAGACTCAAACAGTGCATCCAAACCCTCAACACAGGTAAATGTCCATAAGGTATCACCAACAGGTGGATCTCGGAGACAACAGGGAATTTCTTAACAGCCATTTCCCATCATCCCCGTTATCTATATTTTACCCAAGATACAAAAATCCACCTCCGCACCACCAGGCAGACCAATAATATTGGCACGAGGATCACTGACACATTCCATTTCGCAGTACACTACCGACACACTTTATTGAAGTGTGGTCGGTACCGCAAGCCGGGAAATCTCCCGGCTTGCTAGTGGCCGCCCCTCGGCGTGCCGCGCGTCTATGACGCGCGGTCACGCGTCATCGGGAGCGTGCGCCCCCTGCACGCGTGTCCAGGGGCTCCCCGAGGGAGCCCTGGTGTCCCGCGATCACGGGACAGCGGCAGGGGGTTCCGGGGGACACGGCGGACCCGGCAGCGGTAGGGAGAGCGCCCCGATCGGAGGGCGCTCTTCCGCTGCTTCGGCGTGCGCCCGTCACACTCGGGCGCGCGCCAGGCTACTGCTGCGGCACAAAACGGGCAAATGCTCGAATAAACTGTGCCGCAGCAGTACATCGATTATTTTTTACAGCCTATGGTCACCAGAATGCAGTATTTTGTAAAAGACACTACTGATTTTATTAATCAAATTAGCACCCTATCGGGCATAATGGATGACACCATTCTGGTGACCATTGACGGGGCTAGCCTATACACAAATATCGCGCATGAGGAAGGAATTGAGGCTAGCAGATGTCATTTTGAACAGTTCACCAATCACCAGGGTCCCCCATCCCGATTTTTTACTATTATTAATGCACATTATTCTTAAAAAAATTATTTCAAATGTGAAAATCTGTTTTATTCACAGCTAATGGGAACAGTGATGGGGTCTAACATGGCCCCATCGTATGCCAACTTATACATGGGCTCATATGAGCAGAAGTATATTATTAATAATAATGCATTTAATGTTAACATCACCAAATATCTACGCTATATAGATCACATGTTCCTGACCTGGGATGGCTCCGAAAATGACCTGCTGCTGTTTGTGCACCAGTTTAAAGCAATATCTTCCACGATCCGCTTTACTGTCAATTTCAGTAAAAAAAGTGGTGTCTTTCCTTGACACAATAGTCTATAAGCACAATGGGACACTAGCTACGAGACTTTACAAAAACTCCACTGACAAAACTACCCTCCTATTGGACACCAGCGATCATCCGGCGCACTGATAAAAGGCTTACCATATTCGCAATTCTTGCGTGTAATATGGATTACCAGTGATCCATTAAAGCTGGTCCAGGCCTTGATTGAGATGAAGAATCGGTTCCTGATGTAGGGATACAGATACAATGATGTCTCTATAGCCTTGGAACAAGCCAAAAGCATTGAAAGAAGAAGGTTGCTGATACCAAAAGACAAAAAAACAGATGATAAGCGGTTTAACATCAGAAGCACCTTTAGCACTGCCTCAGGTTTCATTAAGGGGAGCATTCAGAAACACAGCCATATTCTGACCAACGACAAGGCTATTGGCAAAAATTATACCAAACCACCCAGATTTTGCTACTGTAGATGCCGGAACCTGGGGGACTGCCTCATGAAGGCAGAACCCACAGCCAAGTGCGCAGTAAAATCAACGTGACTGACTAGACCAGCGGGAGTGTACAAATGCTGCAGTAGCATAAACTGTCAGTAAATGATACTGGGAAATGCATATCCACATCCGCATAATGGAAATCGGCAAAGACCAAGGACATAATGAACTGTGAATCTAAATATGTAGTGCATTTCATTTGATGCCCATGTGGCCTATATTACTTGGGTAAGACAATGAGGATGTTGAAAGAGCGACTGTGGGCCTCATGCAGTAAGCACCGAAAAAGCACTATCGGCAGGGGTTCAATATGGGCATGGTTTTGGCGATTTGCCCTCGCAGTATTCAGGAAGGGCCGAATCCCTGGCGAATCACTGCGAAAGCAACACGCCAAGTAGCCGGAGCGAGACAGTCTGTCTGCCGATAAACTGGCACTACGCTGTCCGCTGCCGAGATGTGCCTGCAGCAGAGAGAAATCCGCGACTCTCTCTGCGCCAACATCGGCAAAATAAAAAAATATTCAAATAAAATTTAATTTAATAGTGTACAAGTGCAGGAGGTCTCCGGAGCTGAACCGCATTGGTTTCAGGTCCGGGGACCCCCTGCTTCCCGAGGTACAGGTCCCTTTATGAGGTGCCGGTATCCCTCTGCATTTAAATGTCCCAATCACATGACCGCAGAATGTAAACAAAGCAGAGGGATACCGGCACCCCATAAAGGGGCCTGTATCTCGGGAAGCAGGGGGTCCCCGGACTTTAAACCAAAGCGGTTCAGCTCCGGAGACCCTCTGCACATCTACACTATGAGTAAAACACACATATAAATAAACAATCATTCCTTACATTTGCGGCTATCTGCTATGGTAATGAAGCATCATTAATGTATTTTTTTTTTTCAATATTTTTATTGTTTTTCACAAAATACACACATATCAAACATTTCGTTATACAAACATTGGAGGAGTACTAGCTGTCATGTACAACACAGTAAATATTCACGAATCATTGTTCCTGTTTAAGTTAAATATGTAACTAGTTGTGTTGAGTATTGCCTATTCACATACTCCCCCATTAGGTACATTAAAATGGAAGCGGCCGCTTCTTTGTGTGCATCTTTTATTGTCAGGAAAAAAAAAAGAAAAGATAGGGGGAGAGAGAGGAGTGAAAGGAGAGGGGGAGGAAAGTAGAGTTGGGGAGGGAGAGAAAGGGAGGGGAGGAGGGGGGGGACCAGCCCAATTAGCCCCTTAGTTTTTTCCGATAGCTTTCATAGTAGTCTGTTACACACCTGGCCATATTTCCCATGTCTTATGGAACTTGTCCATTTTTTGGGTTAGTTTTGCTGTAAGGAGCGCCATTGACTTTATTTCGCGGAGTCTTTGTAGTATTGTCTGTTTGGATGGTGGATTTATTTTTTTCCAGGCAGCTGCCACACAACAGCGGGCTGCCGTGAGTACGTGTATTGTCATTTTTTTTTCTGCCGTCTCTAGCTCGTCAATTGGTTTAGCCAGCACCATGGTCAGCGGGTCCATCTCAATCTCCACCCCCAGGTATTCTCAGATTAATGATTTGATCATGACCCAGAACACCTGAATCTTTGGACAATTCCACCAGATGTGAGCCATATATCCTCTTTTTCCGCATCCCCTCCAGCACAAATCTCGGATCCCGGGGAAGATCTGGCTCAACCTACTCGGCGTTAAGTACCATTGAAATAGAATTTTATAAATATTCTCTTTGGTGGTGGTGCATATTGATGTTTTGGAAGCTGCCTCCCAGATATCCTCCCAGTCTTCCCTATCGATCTCTATGTTCAAGTCTTCCGCCCATTTGAGCATATAATTGTGTTGGGAACAACCTGCTGTTCTTGCCAGACCCATATACACTTCCGAAATCAACCCCTTACAGTAATATCCTTTCCTGCATAGGCGCTCAAAATTTGTTAATGGTTGAAATGTTAATTCTTTGGAAAGAGTTTGCAGGTAATGCCTGATCTGCAGGAAGCCAAATATTGGCAGGTTCACTGTTTGGTGTTTTTTCTCTAGTTCCTGAATCGATAGGATCTTTCCGTTTCCTATAAACTGCTCTGCTACCATTATCTTTAACTTTTTAAATTCACTGAGTCTCTGTGGGAACAAGCCTGGGGGGATCTCCGGGTTGTTAAATATGGGCTTTAGTTGTGAGGGTGAGGCCGTTAGGTTAAACATATCTTTATTTTTAGTCCATATTCTCCATGTACATTTTATTGCTTGCATAAAAATAAACCCAATGTGATGGGGTTGGGACAGGAACTACAAGATAATAGTATACAGTAAAATACTATAGATACTTACACGGCCGTGTGTAAGTACAATCCAAAAAAGGTATCTGTGTGACGGAATACTGACCCCTCCACAGATAAGTGCAGGGGGGATCCCAGAGGGTGTCCATATACTAATGTATATACTCACACGGCCCAGTGTGAGTAAGAGTGCAGGGCAGATGTCTTTAAGGTGAAGTCAGTCTGTCCCGGGTGGTTGCGGGTTAATTACATCAGATTTTGCCCATGTAGGGCTATAGTTGATCTGTACTCCTCTCTTGCTCGTATTCAGCGATGTTACTCTCCGATTCAGCGGTGTGTGGGGATAAGTGAGGCACAGTCTTAGCGGTATGCATAAAGCAGATATTTATTGTGTATAAAAACAATGACAATCTTGTCACACTCACATCAAAACACAATCCCCTGGCTCCTCCGTGTGGTTCAGTCCAGCAGTAGTCCGCTCCGGCCACGCGTCCGGGGTGCAGATAGCTGGAGCTAATCCGCCCGGCTGCAGATGCCGCTGAAGAGACTTTCTACGGAAGCCTCCGTGGGACAAAACAGGATCCGGTTTCGAGCAACGCGTTTCGCCGATTGGACGGCTTCCTCAGGCTCATAACATGACGTATGGTGGGTCCCATGAGCTTTTATAGACCCACCTAGCTGATTAATTAATCAGCTTGTGTTGTTTGCACAATTGCCTGCAATAAGCGCCATACACTTGGTGCTAATTCTCTATCTCATAGCCAGTTTCGCATAACATTGCTAATGTGTCCATTTTATGCAGGGTTTGAAAGTTTTCAATGCTACCCACTTCTATCTACTGCATCCTTGTGCCTTACAATATTTAACTTCATTGATTTAACCCTCTAGGTTCCGTTGCACTAGTTTAATCATTCATAATGTTCCCAATAGTTCTTAAACGCCATTTTAGACATTAAAAGCTGGTTTCCCTTCATCATTCATTAAAAACGTTATAAGCATATGTTTTACACAATAAATGTTAAAAAAGAAAAATTTAAAAAACAGTTTTATACAATCACCTTAAAACATCACACATACTCTCTTTCTTAGTGTTTTAAAAACATCTTTAAAGCAGTAGTAAATGGTATCTTTCCCTTAAATCCTTATCTGGCTATTGATAGGATTTAATCCATGTATCTTACTAAGACTTTATTGGCTAAAAAATAGTATAATAAACCTATTACAATTTGAAAATTCATTTGACTCTCATAATGCAAAAAATAGTCAAATAATTTGGAAGGCAAGGGAAGAAAAGGAAGGGAGAGGGTGGGGAGGAATAGGGTGGGGGAGGGGGCTCGGGGGGGGAGAAACAAAAGAAAACATTAGTATATAGATATCATAAATATATTTAAAATTCAAATTAATCCAAAGGATAAAATCGATCTACACCCCAATATTGCGAGTGTCATCCCGGCCTAAATAAACGCCGAAATATCTAAGTCAACATTCAGGCCCTTCGGTGCTAAAGTTTTTAGTTGGTATATCCAAAATGTTTCTCTTTGTCTCAAACGTTTAAGCCTATCACCACCTCTCCAATTTTCGTTGACTAGCTCTATCCCTCTATAGAGCAAGCCAGATGGATCTCCCCCATGTACCTGATTGAAGTGTACAGGTACACTGTGAGTTGTTAGGCCTCTTCTGATATTGCCTATGTGTTCCAGTATGCGGACTCTGAGACTTCTTGAGGTCCGTCCCACATACTGGAGTCCACACGGGCATTCAATCAAATACACCACGAATGTGGTCCTGCAGTTGATAAAATGCTTGGTTTTAAAAACTTCCTTGGTGACATTCGAGCTAAAACCTAGTGTCTCCTTACCTGCTTGCTTGCAGGCCTTGCAATCAAAACATTTAAAAAAAACAATCGGTTTTGGTAACCAGCTTACTATCTGTGTTTTTTCTTCTTTTCTGAATGTGCTTGGTACTAATTTACTTCTGATATTGTCCGCCTTTTTAAAAATGACCCTGGGTGCCTCTGGTAAGTGCTCCTTTAAAACAGCATCCTTACACAAAACATGCCAATGCTTTGTTAAATTTTTTTTAATCTTATGAGACTCGTCGTTGAATTTTGTGACAAAGGGTACTATGTAATCTGCTTTTTCTGTCTTTTGTTTTGGCACCAGCAGTTCATCCTTGCTTAGTTGTGCTGCTCTAGAGAAAGCTTTTTGGATTATATCTGTTTTATAGTTTCTCTCCTCAAACTTTGTTTTCAGAACTCCTGCCTGCTCCTCAAATGTCTCCAGGTCCGAGCAATTGCGTCTAATGCGTCGGAATTGCCCGTATGGTATATTGTTAAGCCATTTTTGGTGGTGGCAACTATTGTTTAGGAGAAAATTGTTAGCATCAACTTCCTTAAAAAAAGTTTTAGTTTTTATTATATTTTCTTCAATGTATATTGTTAAATCAAGGAAGTTGATGCTATCAGTACTCGTCTCCGACGTGAATGTTAGGTTTACCTCATTCTTGTTGATGTGCTCTAAAAAGAGGTCGAGATCTTCATCACTTCCTTCCCAGATGATGAGCACATCATCGATGTATCTCTTCCACAGGACCAGATTTGCTCCAAAGGGATTGCCAGTCCAAAAATTTTGTTCCTCCCAATGTGCCATAAAAATGTTGGCATAGCTAGGAGCAAATCTGGTCCCCATTGCGGTGCCACACTTTTGCAAGAACATCGACCCATCAAACCAGAACAGATTATGTGTTAGAATAAATTCTATTCCTTCAATTAAAAAACGTTTCTGGTCTTGTGGGATCAAAGGGTCGTTTTCAAGGGCTGTCGCTACCGCTGTACACACGTCTATGTGCCTTATCGAAGTGTACAACGAAGTGACGTCACAGGTTACCAACCTGTAATTTTCCCGCCACTGTATAGTGGATAGGATATTGAGAACCTGCAGCGTGTCCCTTAGGTACGATTTTGCATTTGTTGCGTATTTCTGCAGATACAAGTCTACGTACTCCGAAAAGTTTTGTGTAAGGGACCCTATGCCCGAAATGATGGGCCTCCCCGGAGGTTGCTGGCGATTTTTGTGAATCTTGGGCAGGAAGTAAAAAACCGGTCTTATAGGATCGGTTTTTAACAAGTAGGAGAACTCCTTCTCGCCCAAGATTCCTAAGTTCTTGGCCTCGCATAGGATGGTTGTAAGTTCCTCTTTGTAGGCCGCTGAGGGATCTTGTGCTAGCTTCTCATAGGTGGATGAGTCACTTAAAATGCGTTGTGATTCTGAATAATAGTAACTAGTATCCATTACCACAGCTCCCCCTCCCTTATCTGCTGGCTTTATCGTGATGCTAGTGTCATCTGTCAGGGTTTTAAGTGCCTTTCTTTCTTCACTATTCATATTTCCTCTATGTCTGCTCCCTTTTTTAGCTAGTTCTTCCTAAACAAAAGCACAACGAGTCAAGTAGTAGGCCAAGCAGCACCAGCAATAGGTAGAAATATGGTTGACTCACCCAAACAGGATAACTTTGTGCACTCAAACTTGAGAAATAAATCTAGCTTCTATCCGAGCCATTTTAAGGGCCAATACCTAGAGGTCTTTAACAAACTTATCATGGACGACTTTGAAGAACTAGCCAAAAAAGGGAGCAGACAAAGAGGAAATATGAATAGTGAAGAAAGAAAGGCACTTAAAACCCTGACAGATGACACTAGCATCACGATAAAGCCAGCAGATAAGGGAGGGGGAGTTGTGGTAATGGATACTAGTTACTATTATTCAGAATCACAACGCATTTTAAGTGACTCATCCACCTATGAGAAGCTAGCACAAGATCCCTCAGCGGCCTACAAAGAGGAACTTACAACCATCCTATGCGAGGCCAAGAACTTAGGAATCTTGGGCGAGAAGGAGTTCTCCTACTTGTTAAAAACCGATCCTATCAGACCGGTTTTTAACTTCCTGCCCAAGATTCACAAAAATCACCAGCAACCTCCGGGGAGGCCCATCATTTCGGGCATAGGGTCCCTTACACAAAACTTTTCGGAGTACGTAGACTTGTATCTGCAGAAATACGCAACAAATGCAAAATCGTACCTAAGGGACACGCTGCAGGTTCTCAATATCCTATCCACTATACAGTGGCGGGAAAATTACAGGTTGGTAACCTGTGACGTCACTTCGTTGTACACTTCGATAAGGCACATAGACGGGTGTACAGCGGTAGCGACAGCCCTTGAAAACGACCCTTTGATCCCACAAGACCAGAAACGTTTTTTAATTGAAGGAATAGAATTTATTCTAACACATAATCTGTTCTGGTTTGATGGGTCGATGTTCTTGCAAAAGTGTGGCACCGCAATGGGGACCAGATTTGCTCCTAGCTATGCCAACATTTTTATGGCACATTGGGAGGAACAAAATTTTTGGACTGGCAATCCCTTTGGAGCAAATCTGGTCCTGTGGAAGAGATACATCGATGATGTGCTCATCATCTGGGAAGGAAGTGATGAAGATCTCGACCTCTTTTTAGAGCACATCAACAAGAATGAGGTAAACCTAACATTCACGTCGGAGACGAGTACTGATAGCATCAACTTCCTTGATTTAACAATATACATTGAAGAAAATATAATAAAAACTAAAACTTTTTTTAAGGAAGTTGATGCTAACAATTTTCTCCTAAACAATAGTTGCCACCACCAAAAATGGCTTAACAATATACCATACGGGCAATTCTGACGCATTAGACGCAATTGCTCGGACCTGGAGACATTTGAGGAGCAGGCAGGAGTTCTGAAAACAAAGTTTGAGGAGAGAAACTATAAAACAGATATAATCCAAAAAGCTTTCTCTAGAGCAGCACAACTAAGCAAGGATGAACTGCTGGTGCCCAAACAAAAGACAGAAAAAGCAGATTACATAGTACCCTTTGTCACAAAATTCAACGACGAGGCTCATAAGATTAAAAAAAATTTAACAAAGCATTGGCATGTTTTGTGTAAGGATGCTGTTTTAAAGGAGCACTTACCAGAGGCACCCAGGGTCATTTTTAAAAAGGCGGACAATATCAGAAGTAAATTAGTACCAAGCACATTCAGAAAAGAAGAAAAAACACAGATAGTAAGCTGGTTACCAAAACCGATTGTTTTTTTTAAATGTTTTGATTGCAAGGCCTGCAAGCAAGCAGGTAAGGAGACACTAGGTTTTAGCTCGAATGTCACCAAGGAAGTTTTTAAAACCAAGCATTTTATCAACTGCAGGACCACATTCGTGGTGTATTTGATTGAATGCCCGTGTGGACTCCAGTATGTGGGACGGACCTCAAGAAGTCTCAGAGTCCGCATACTGGAACACATAGGCAATATCAGAAGAGGCCTAACAACTCACAGTGTACCTGTACACTTCAATCAGGTACATGGGGGAGATCCATCTGGCTTGCTCTATAGAGGGATAGAGCTAGTCAACGAAAATTGGAGAGGTGGTGATAGGCTTAAACGTTTGAGACAAAGAGAAACATTTTGGATATACCAACTAAAAACTTTAGCACCGAAGGGCCTGAATGTTGACTTAGATATTTCGGCGTTTATTTAGGCCGGGATGACACTCGCAATATTGGGGTGTAGATCGATTTTATCCTTTGGATTCATTTGAATTTTAAATATATTTATGATATCTATATACTAATGTTTTCTTTTGTTTCCCCACCCCCCAGCCCCCTCCCCCACCCTATTCCTCCCCACCCTCTCCCTTCCTTTTCTTCCCTTGCCTTCCAAATTATTTGACTATTTTTTGCATTATGAGAGTCAAATGAATTTTCAAATTGTAATAGGTTTATTATACTATTTTTTAGCCAATAAAGTCTTAGTAAGATACATGGATTAAATCCTATCAATAGCCAGATAAGGATTTAAGGGAAAGATACCATTTACTACTGCTTTAAAGATGTTTTTAAAACACTAAGAAAGAGAGTATGTGTGATGTTTTAAGGTGATTGTATAAAACTGTTTTTTAAATTTTTCTTTTTTAACATTTATTGTATAAAACATATGCTTATAACGTTTTTAATGAATGATGAAGGGAAACCAGCTTTTAATTTCTAAAATGGCGTTTAAGAACTATTGGGAACATTATGAATGATTAAACTAATGCAACGGAACCTAGAGGGTTAAATCAATGAAGTTAAATATTGTAAGGCACAAGGATGCAGTAGATAGAAGTGGGTAGCATTGAAAACTTTCAAACCCTGCATAAAATGGACACATTAGCAATGTTATGCGAAACTGGCTATGAGATAGAGAATTAGCACCAAGTGTATGGCGCTTATTGCAGGCAATTGTGCAAACAACACAAGCTGATTAATTAATCAGCTAGGTGGGTCTATAAAAGCTCATGGGACCCACCATACGTCATGTTATGAGCCTGAGGAAGCCGTCCAATCGGCGAAACGCGTTGCTCGAAACCGGATCCTGTTTTGTCCCACGGAGGCTTCCGTAGAAAGTCTCTTCAGCGGCATCTGCAGCCGGGCGGATTAGCTCCAGCTATCTGCACCCCGGACGCGTGGCCGGAGCGGACTACTGCTGGACTGAACCACACGGAGGAGCCAGGGGATTGTGTTTTGATGTGAGTGTGACAAGATTGTCATTGTTTTTATACACAATAAATATCTGCTTTTTGCATACCGCTAAGACTGTGCCTCACTTATCCCCACACACCGCTGAATCGGAGAGTAACATCGCTGAATACGAGCAAGAGAGGAGTACAGATCAACTATAGCCCTACATGGGCAAAATCTGATGTAATTAACCCGCAACCACCCGGGACAGACTGACTTCACCTTAAAGACATCTGCCCTGCACTCTTACTCACACTGGGCCGTGTGAGTATATACATTAGTATATAGACACCCTCTGGGATCCCCCCTGCACTTATCTGTGGAGGGTTCAGTATTCCGTCACACAGATACCATTTTTGGATTGTACTTACACACGGCCGTGTAAGTATCTATAGTATTTTACTGTATACTATTATCTTGTAGTTCCTGTCCCAACCCCATCACATTGGGTTTATTTTTATGCATGTTTTATCGTCGTTGATTGGTGTATATCTACTGATCCCTCGCTCCCCCTACTCCATTTGTTCTCACGTTTTACTGCACCGACACACTTTATTCGAGCAAATACCCAGTATGTACCTGGCAGATACCTGGAATGCGCCGCTCCTCACCTCTAACAAGCCCCGTTGTGTTTGCCTTCCCAGCCTGGGTTCATGCCTGGCTGACGGGCGGCTGATCTGTTAAATGATAATGATTAGGATTTAATAGGCTGCAATGCTTCGCGTGTCTACCAGATGGCATAAATTCATGAATTGTAATGCAGTATATATATAAATACTGTGCAGTATTGCAGCCAGCGGGAATAAAATGCTTCAATCCCTGCCTGGAAAATACCTCAATGCACTCGGGCAGAAAACAGTCACAAACCTCAATACACCCGGGTATACCCGAATTCGTGGGACTAGCCGAGCTCGAATAAAGTGTGTCGCCAGTGTACATAAGGGCCTCGGATCATCCCTTCTAGGGGTTGAAGCAGAAGGGACCATAGGAACAACTCTGCAACAAAAGAGAGTAACCACATTTATTGGTGCCATCATTATCTGTTACTAAAGGTAAGCGCCTGGTCTCCCCCATTTACACATTTTATTGCTCCCAGCTTTAATGTTTCTGAGAAGGTCTCCCTACCCCTCTCGGTCCACAGGGTGGCCGGGAGTGAGAGAGGTCTCGCATAGGCAGACTCAATCCCAATCCAACAGCTTGTGGTTGGTTCGTTGTTCCACATTATAACTTGTTTGAGTTGGGCCGCCAAATAATATTTCAATATATCCGGGACTGCCAAGCCTCCGCTTTCCTTTGGTGCTAGTAAGATAGTTCTAGCTACCCTTGGTCTTTTATTTTGCCAAATAAATTGGAAGATTTTGTTTTGCATATTTTTGAGTTCACCTAGTGGGATATCAATAGGGAGAGTCTGGAAGTAATACAGAAGTCTTGGTAGGATGTTCATTTTTACCGTGGCTATTCTTCCTAGCCAAGATATCTGATATCCATTCAAGCTTTGAAGGTCTTTTTTTAGTCTCTCAAATAGAGGTGGGTAATTGTATTGAAATAGTGTTTTGTACTCCCGTGTTATTTGTATTCCTAGGTATTTGATTTTTGTGGAGCTCCACCTATAATTGAAATTTATTTGCAGTAATTTAACCTCGGGGTGGGGTAGGGATATATTTAATGCTTCCAATTTATCCATATTAGTTTTATATCCCGAGATTTTGCTGAATTTGTCTAGTTGTGAGTGTAAATTCGGGAGTGAGGTCAAGGGGTTGGCCAGAGTCAGGATAATGTCATCAGCAAAGAGGAATATCTTATAGTTTGTCCCCCCAATTTCAATACCATTTATATTTTTATCCTCTCTAATTGTTGCTGCCAAGGGTTCGATAGAGAGGGCAAATAGAAGCGGAGACAATGGGCATCCTTGTCGAGTACCATTCTTAATGTTTATAGGGTTTGCGTCTCCTCCTTGGAGCTTCACGACGGCCGTGGGACTTTTGTACAGGGCTCTGACCCCTGCCAGATAGTGGCCCTTAAATCCAAATTTGATTAATGTTTGATCTAAAAAGTCCCATCTGATCCTATCGAATGCTTTTTCCGCATCTAGACTCAATAGGATGGCCTTCGTGGATGAGAGATGTACCTGTCGATTATGTTAATGATTTTCCTGGTATTATCTGAGGCCTGCCTGCCGGAAATAAACCCGACTTGATCTATGTGTATTAGGCTTGGTAGTATTGGGGTTAATCTATTGGCTAAAATTTTACTGAAAAGTTTTAGATCCGAATTAAGGAGGGCTATGGGGCGATAACTACCGCACTGTAGTGGGTCTCTCCCTTCCTTTGGTATGACTGCTAGATTGGCCTTAGACATAGATGCTGGGATGGTTGTTCCCTCCAGAAACTCGTTGAACATATCAAGGAGATATGGAGCTAGAATTAGTTTGAATGTCTTATAATATTGATTGGAGAACCCATCTGGGCCTGGCGTTTTGCTAGGTTTTAGTTGGGAGATGGCATTTAAGAGCTCCTCTTGGGAGATTTCTTTGTTTAGTTCTGCAAGATCCCCTTCTGAGAGGCTTGGAAGGTTACATGAATCTAAATATTTAGCTATAGCTTCCTCGTTAGAGGATCTATTTTTTGGGAACTTTAGATTATATAATTTAGAGTAGAAGTCTGAGAATTTGGCTGCTATCTGTTTCTCGCAATATGTTTTGGCACCTGTCTTTGTTTGTAAAGCTGTTACTTGGGCTTTAGTTCTCAGACCTCTTAGCTTGGATGCTAATAACCGGTCGGCCTTATTCCCTTTATCATAGTATTTTTGCCTGGTCCACCGCAGCACCCTCTCCACTTCATCAAGTTGTATCTGTTTGAATTCAGATCTGGCTTTATCTAATATTTTGAGTAATTTTTTTGAGGGATTAGTTTTATGTTTTTGTTCCAGTAATTGGACCTTTCCCGCCAATTCGTTGTACAATTTCTGTCGTGCTTTTTTCTTGTATGAGGCTATGGAAATGATATTCCCTCTGATTGTAGCCTTATGGGCCTCCCATAGCATCGCTGATGACTCTACGGAGCCCTTGTTCAGTGTAAAGTATTCTCTGAGTTTTTGTTTAATTTCTATTTCTACATCTGGTTGGTTTAACAGAGAATCATTTAGTTTCCAATTGTATTGGCTATTTTTATAGAAGGGGAGGGAGAGCGTCAGCGAGACCGGGGCATGGTCCGACCAGGATATTGATCCTATATCTGACTGGGAGGTTGCCTGGAAGATATCCTTAGTACCCAGAAAATAATCAATCCTTGAGTAGGTCTGGTGCGGGGGGGGGGGGGGGAGAAAATGTTATGTGTGACTTTTCTTTTGTATAGAGTACCTGGTGCTGATGAGAGCTGGTTCTGCAAGATCGTTCCCTGTGTTCTCTGGGCACGTGGATGGCTGGGGGGGCATGGGGGGGGATGGGGGAGGAGAGGATAGAGAGGGGGGTGAGAAAATAGTGGAAAAGGAAAAGAAAGTGGGCTGTCCAAGAGCCCAGTTTTAGAGACCCTCATCTCTCTAAGGATGAAGGTAGTAGGCCTATTGCCTCTGGGAGACTTCCCTGAGCGCCGCTCTCTGAGAGCCATCAGGGAGGCCGGAGAGCCCTCCTTCAAAAGGCATTGCACCTAAACATATTAAATCACATAAAACTTGTTCAACCATATAACTTCCGGGTCTAACGTTGTGGGACCCTTAACTAATTGCTTTCAGAACCTTATGCTTATATGTCATGCTAACCTCGGTTTGGCCTAGGGGTAGGGGTGTTCCCCAGCTAGGGGAGGGGGGGGGGCAGAAGTGGAGGGGGGAGGGATATGACCAGGGGGGGGAGGAAGGGAGGGGGGGGATAAACTGGGCCGGGGGGGGAGCACGTGAGGGTAGGAGGGGAGGGGTGTAGGGGATGGGAAGTGGGGGCGCTGGGGGAGGGGGAGGTCTATACAAGTATCACCCCCTTGGGTATCTTTCCTGGAGCCCTTTCTCTTGTTGGCCTCTATGGTAGAAAGCCTAAGACCTCTTTTGGGATCCCCCTTCCAGAGACTTCTCGTTTCCTCCCCAGGTGAGCCCCCCAACTGTGCCCACCAACATTTGCTTGTATAGTCACTAGATGGCGCTTTTCCGCCGTTTTCATATAGATCCCTATGTTTACAGTTCCCATTACTTTGCTTTGGTCAGCTGCAACGTTAAGGGTACAGGGCGCACCCCGGGAGGAACCGAGCTGTTGTGAGTGAACCCCTTGGCGTAGAGGTGGTTCCAGGTAAGTATTTACAATATTTAACTAACACTGGATACATACGAGGGAGTTTTTTCGTATAGCTTCAGTCCCCATATGTCTATCTTTGGGCTTGCCGTCAGCCTCTGTCTATTTTGGCCGGGTCTGACTCCGCAGAGACCACCAGACCAGCTCCCGATCCATCACGGCATGGGGGGGGGGGTGCGGGCAGGGAGCGAGGGGAGAGGAAAGGGGGAGGGGAGAGAAATGTGGTTCCCCTCTCCCCCAGATAATCACCCCCCCCCTCCCGCACAACCAAAGCCCCCCCGCCCCACCAAACATCATCACCCCTCGTCTACATCGGGTCTTCTGTCCGCCGCTCCCTGCTCTTGTCCTGAGACTCTTTCTCGCATTCCCGGCAGAGGCCCAGAGTGCCGACACTCCGTAGGAGAGTGACGTCATCTCGCAGCAGGTAAGTGGAGATCCACCCGGGGGGGGTAGACAGGGGAGCTGTTTCTCTCTTTTATCCAGGGGGAGGGAGATCTGGGGGTAATGGAGGGCGCAGTCCGCCGCCTCCGTCGGGTCGGGACGAGTTCTGAGTCTCGATTCTTATTCTTCCCCCACCTAGTTTCGCTGGGTTGCGATTCTCTGGGAAGTTCGCGGTACCTTCTCAGTTGGTCTTTGGTTCTGAGCGCCGTCAGCTTCTTCATGGGTAGATCCTCCGCTCGCCTGCGGGATGCCCAGGCCCCTCATAAATCTCGGGATTTCTTCCGGGTAGGATAGAGTGTGGTATTTCCCTCCTGATTGCACAACGATTTTGAATGGGAACCCCCAGCGATATTTTAAGTTGCTTTCTCTCAGTTTCTGCAGGAGGGGTTTTAACTCTCTTCTCCCATCTACAGTTTTCCTCGAGAGATCACTATAGATTTCGATTCATGTGTTGCGTAATTGTAAGGCTCCCTTGTCTCTACTGGCTGCTAATAATTTCTCCTTCGTAGAGTAGTAGTGGAATTTAATCAGGACATCTCTGGTCCTCTTTGGGTCAGTAGATTTTGGCCCCGGGGCTCTGTGGGCCCTATCCATCTCCAGTTTATCAGGGGATAAGTCCGGGACTAGGTGGATAAATAAGTCTGTCAGGTAAGTGCGGAGCTGGTCCATCTCCACGGACTCCGGGACATACCTTATTCTCAGGTTCTGCCTCCGGTCGCGATTTTCTTGATCTTCCGCACTTTCCTTTAATTCCCTTATTTCCCAGTGTAGCCGGTTTATTTCATCCTCTGCGGAGGATTGGGCCTGCTCCAAGGCTTCCACCTTATGGTTCATAGTGTCCCTCTTAGCAGCTAGGAGGTTCATATCACTCCTTAAGGTGTTGCCCACTTTAGTCAGGTCATCCTGGATTTCTTTCCTCATTCTCGTGAAGAGGTTCTCCAGGTATTCTTTATTAATGTCGATGTTTGCCATTTATGGCTGCTGTTTTCTACCTGGGTCTTCCCGCGTGCGAGTCAGGCCGCCGTCTTGCGAGTCCTCGCAGCTCCCTGCGGGTCGCTGGTTTGGGGTAAAGTAGCTCGCAACTGTTTGCTGGGCTGCTTTTTTGCCCTTGCCGCTCATGCTCTGTATGTTCCCCTGTCTGCTTATGGTCCCCACTTTATTATTTTTATTCCCTTTTATTTAAGGGGGGGGAGGTGTGAGAGTGTTGCGGAGCTTATGGGGTGTTTCTGGAGCTGCTGAGTAGTTATTTATTTATTTGGCTCAACGCTGTGTTGCTGGGGAGGTAGGGGGTTGTGGCACACTGAGGCTCAGGCAGCAGTTGAAAGTTGATGGTTGGGACAAGCAGCTGTGTACCCCTTTAAGGGGAGATGGTGCCTCAGTGGAGTGTTCCTTTAAGATGGCCGCTTCCTCCCATGCCACCACGTGGTGGGTCTCGCAGCTCCTGCAACCAGGGGGTACTCTCCCCTGCCGGTATAGCCTGATGGGGGTATGTTTATTTATTTTATTTATTCTGGGGGGGGGCAAGCGGAGACCGGGACCGCAGCGGAGCGATGCTGTTGCAGCTCCGGCTTCCCCTCGGGGCCGCGAGAGGCCACTGCGGGTGAACTTCAAGGGCGGTGCGCGCAGGGGGGAAATCCCCTAGCCCCGCGGTTAGAGCGGACTCCGCGGGACACTCGGAGCTTAGCCCCGTCGCCTCTCCTACCTCCCACACTGCTCCTTCAGGTGCTTCCCCCGAATCTTTCGTGCGAGTCAGGGGGGGATTTCCACCGGGGGTCGGGGCTCACAGGAGGCCTCCCAGAGCGCCGGCAACCCCTCTCCAAATCGGCGGAAAAGGTACTTCTTGTGCCCAGCTGGTCTTAGGGGTTCAGGATTGTAGGTTTTGGGGGGGATTTGTTTATTTAGTTGCTATTTTTATAGGTTATACATTGGAGGGGCTCTAGAGCCAATCTCTCAGGCAGCCATTCCTCTTGACGTCACAAGAAGTCTCTCTCATTAATGTATTTTTAATAATAGTCTACAGGAGCAGGGGTTCCCCTGAGCTGAACCGCATTGATTTGTGGATCAGGGACCCCCTGCTTCCCGGGTTACAGGCCCCGGTATGGGTCATCGGGTGCCAGTGTCACCGCCATCTTTAGAGCATCCCATACGCGACGTGCCCGCTATAAAGATGGAGTTGACACTGGCACCAATGCCCCATACTGGGGCCTGTAACTCGGGAAGCAGGGGGTGCCTGAGCCAGAAATCAATGCGGTTCAGCTCAAGGGACACCCTGCTTCAGCACAATGTTATTAAAATACATTAATGCTGCTTTATTACCATAGCGGATAGCCTCTAAGGCAATGAAGGGGGTTAAGGCACAATAGCATGTTTATTGGGGACAATTTCCCCCAATAAAAATTACAATAAACAACATACATTCCCTGTGCCCCCAACAACCCCTATACCCCCATTACATATATCACATTTTTGGGATGCACAGCAATGATACTATAGGCGGCGGTGGCCCTCGGGTGTTCCCCCCAGGCCTGCAGTACCAATTCAGTGCACCCCACAAAAAATAACAACACATAAATACATCACCCTTAACACATACAGTATAGTAATGTGCAAAATTAATATTATCCACATATGGATAATAGTGAATTTGCCCATTTAAATACATAAAGAAAAATAAATACAATAAATACATATAGCACTCACCCATGTCCGGCTGGCACGATGAAATCCATCCTCATCTTCATCACCATCCATGCCCCCTCCAATGCTGCAAAACATAAACAAGAATAAAAACAGCCAATGTAAAGCCCCCTAACCCCTTAATCACCATAGCGGTTATTAACCGCTACAGTCATTAAGGGGTTAACCCACCCTCACCCACCACTCGGGAGGCCTAAATACCCTCCCCTAATACCCCCCCACCCCGTGAGGCCTAACCACGTACACTCAACCAATACCCAGCCGGGAGGCCTACCCACATACCCTTGGGGCCAATACCCCCTTCCCCCACCCCCAGTACCCACAATAAAAACAATACACAGCCCCACAATAATCATCATTTTATTTTTTAAATACATAACCCACCCCTGTGCCCCCACATAAATACATGATTTATTATTTTACATACTGGGTTAATACCCCAGGCCAACGGGAGTCCCTGGTTGGCCTGACGGGTCACCTCACTTACCTCACAGTAGCCCAGCACCATGTTTCAAACAGGGTCTGGAGTCCTACGGTTGGTCCCCGCCAGGTGCCGTGGTCCACCAGGTGATCTCCGCGGGTCACCGTGGGCCACAATGGAGTCCCCACTGGTAGGCTTGCGGCTGTCTGGGGGGCCCGGGTAAGACCCACAGGTGTCTGAGGGGCCTCGGGTGGTTCCCACGGGGGTCTAGGGGCCCTCGGGTGGTCCCTATGGGTCCGAGGTGCCCCACAGATGTGGAGCCACCAGTTCTTCCCTTCAGATGTCCCTCGTGGACCCGGCATCCATTTACCCATGAGAAGCCCGAGGAGTCCGCAGGTGGTCTCCATAGGTCTACGAAACAGAAAAAACAGCGCAAACGCAATAGTGAAGTAGTTTCAAAATATTGTATATTGTAATAATATCTGCGTACATCAAGTTAGGATAAAACAGGCATGTCATGCACTCAGGCATATGTTACCAGGCACCGCTCGCCGTAGACATAAGGAACACTCCTGCATACGACCCCTCGGATGTATTACAGCTGGGCATTCAGGGTGTGTGTCTGGATTCAGATAGCTAGTCCTGTGCTTGCATCGGAGGATGCATGTGGAAAAATTCCGTCCAGCTGGTCCGTGAGGTCGGAGGGAGAACTTGCAGAAGCAGTAGGAGCCGCAGTCCAGCCTGCAGTTAACATTTCTTTTGTTAACTTACCATTAGCAGCCCCACTCTCCGACTCCCGTTGAACACCAAGCTCTCCAACCAATCCATGCACAGCAACCGGAACCCATAAAATAAAAAACCATAAATAAATAAACCAAGATTTTTTTTTCTAATCCAAAGCGTCAACGGGATCTTGATCTGTGTTCTTCCGTCTTCTTTCTTGTTCTTCTGGGGTCTTCTGGGGGTCTTCTTACCATCTGCTGCCACACCCCGGTGTCATGGGAGAGGGGGTTTGGCCCGGTATTAAAGGGTTACACCCCATTTGGCCACCCCCTGCTCTCCTGTACACGTGGGAAGCTTTTCATTTGAATGTAGCCTTGCATGGATATTGCTCCACGCTACTGCACAAACAGCTACCTCCGGTGTGATTGCGAGTAATTATTTCTACTGCAGGATCTCTCTGCCCTGAGGGGCCACCTCTTAGCCCACTATTTAGTTAGGCATGCCCTTGAACATATAAGCGCTGATATATCAATGATCAGCGCTGATTTAGGGGAAATGCGGCTATAAGCTAAACTTAGATGCTTTCTACCTGTCTAATGGTGCTATTTAACACTTTGTCTACCGAGTGGGGGTGGGGTGGATACAGGTCCACACGACCTCACCTCATGACATTTAACTCCCACTTACGATTCATGGTAATCAGCTGTGAGTAGTGGCATTGTCAGTTAGCACTAACGGCGCATTTTTTTTTCTGTTTCCCAAGCGGTATCTCAGTACTCTGAGCCATGAGTTCACCTATCCCAGCTCCAATAATTGTCCTAAATAGACAATTGCTGCACATTGTAAACTCAGGTGACTGATATTTTTTAGGGGTGCTTTATCCCCTGAAACGCTGTGGTGGTTATGTGATGTGACACCTACTTGCCCACCTCTCATCCTGTGATTAAAGGGGTGAATGATCTATGTGTGCTAGGAGAGTATACTAACCACATTATATCGCACTTACCTTGGGTAACGGAACCACTCATAGCAGCTGCCTTAGACAGACAACGAGTATACATTCTCCGGCAGGAGTGAGCGTCTGTCTATATAGCATCCTGCTGTGTACTTACATGCCACCTTTAGAACCACTCAAATACGTTTCTCATACTGGTGCATGGTGCTTACCTATTATCCACTATGCACCATCTGCAGTTAAGGTATCACAGTGGCTCTATCTAGTGCTTTACCTATGCCAACACTTTCAGACCCAACCTCTCAGTATTTATACTATACCTGTATGCGCTTATCTTCTGAAATGAGGGCTGCATAGGTCGCTATCCTAGACCTGGTCAGTACATCACTCTAGGGTTATTTTACAGATTGACACTCTGACCCGACAGCGTGATTGAGGCTTTCATCTAGCTTAACACCATATTACTACACACAGGTAGTTACTCTATTGGTTTCATTTACCGCATATCATGCATGGATGTGTTTATGTACACATCACATAAAGTCAACTCGCACAGCGCGTTATAATACACGCACTGATACATCTACATTGAGATACACTTTTTCTTTATAGTGGGTCCTATAACAGCTCCTTTCCTATATCTATAGGCAGCTATAAATATAGTATCAGATCCCGAATATCAATCAGGGATCTCCTTATGTACTATCTACCCACCTAGCCATAGCTGGGTTACCAATGATACAGTCACGTGCTGTTTAATTATACAATTTAATTTTATTTTAACCCCCATTTTTTATTCATTGAATTAATAAAGTATTTAAACATTACAATTATACATTCAGTTGTGACAGAGTGCTTAAATACTAGGTTCCTTTTCTCCTGTATAAAAAAAAAGCGAGGGGTTAACTGGACTGCGATCCAGCAATGTGTTTTTATCCTGCTTCAGAATCCAAATGTGTATTCCCCTGTAAAAGTGTATTGTTCTCATTCCAGTGTTTGCACCAACACATACACTGGGATTGATGCTAGAGGGAAGGGGTTAATGTTAATTCAGTGTCTATATCCCTTTGTTCCCTTTTCCCGCCTTTTCAAGCTCCATTTTGCAGGCTCCCATAGGTTGCCATTGCAGCTCAATGCATTCCTATGGCGGATCTGGCAGTTTTGGGCCTGTTTTCAGTGAAAACCAGCAGGTGGCGTCCGAGAGGAGGAGCGGCAATTTCCCATTGTAAGTCGACGCCGACCTCCAGGAACGGGTTGGCAGCCATCCAAACCGCAGACCGCAAGAGCGGATACAATGTCTTTAAAAAGAGCTTTAATCACTGAGTTCAAGTTCAACTACAATTGGCGTGGGAACCTTAGGTTCTAGGGCACCCAGAAATAAAATTATTTTTGCCCATAGCCCCTAGGAACCCCCACAAACGACCAACACCGGGTCCGAGAATGATGGACCCCCGTAAAGGGTCGAGCTCAGCAGGAGGGTCGCGACATTGACTCTAATGGCGGAGCGGAGGTCCCATTGAATCCAATGGCGGAAAGCGCCCATGCAATGCCTATGGCGGCTCCAGCCATTGATTCCAATGGGGAAAAGCCGCGTGGCATTAAAACGGCTAAGTCCGAAACTGTAAAATGTGTAAGTCCATATCTCTGGTTCAGTGAGGACCAGAGGGCTGGGATTTGGGTCACATGTAGTCAGTGTTCCGGCATAACTGCATGGCCATTTCCAGCCCTCTCCGTACAAACAGACGGACTATGGGCAAATGTAAAAAATGGTGGTTTTCCTATAGACTTCAATGGCGGAGATGCTCCATTGAAAGTCTATAGCGGCGGAGCCCATAGACTTCAATGGCGGAGTTGCCCCATTGAAAGACTATAGCGGCGAAGCCTGTTGGTTTCAATGGGAAAGAGTGAACAGCAGAGATTTATTTTTAGAGTGGAGAATCCTGCATTAACGTAATAAGAATTTTAACTTGTTTTTTGGTATCTCCGGTTCTGGGGTTGCAGAGAGCTGAAACTTGGCCACCATGGAGAGTCACCTCCGGCATGAGGGACTGGCCCATTTCAGCCCACTGGGCACAACAGAACAGATTATTTTAATGTGTGAAGATATTAAAGAGTGAATTGTATTTTGGGTCTAGTATAAAAACTCAGAGCCCATATGTTATGTTAATGGTCAGTGAGGGAGACAAGTGGTCTATCATAAACTCCTGATCAAAAACTCCCCCACCCTGCTTGTGTATGCGAGCACAAAGGAATGCAGGACATAGGCATTTGATGTTAAGTATTGTACTTCACACCTTGGACAAAGGGTATCCTGGCAAAGCCAGACTTTAGGATGCCAAGCTTGTGGGAGGGGGCCTGAGGAAATAAGCCCCCTTATTAGAATATTACCCACCCAGTGTGCAGGTATTACGGTGCCCCTCAGGTGAGGTGGCAAGGAGAGATTGGGTGCAGGTAATTGTTCTCCAATGGCCTGCACTCAATAATAAAGTATAGGATTGAAATTACATATAAACCAGTGTCCATCCTATACTCGGTTGTCTTCGTGTCTTTTCGTGATGTCTACATCTGAACCTGTATTGCCAATCCTGTATCCTGATTGCTTTCTTGTCCAACCCCTTAAGTAAGTGTCTATATTTTGCCTGTTATTTGTATATCTTGTGTGTTCACCTTCTTTAAGGAATAAACTCTAATTTATTATAGCTAGGTCGTGTTCAATTCAACCGAGAGATATTTTTGGTGTGTATTATTATAACCTATCACAAGCTACCGTGACAGGCTTATAACAAAAACTGGTGGCAGCGTTGTGGGATTGAATTGAACCTGTATTACAGTTTACTGCGGGACTCTGTAATAGAGTTGGAACTCGGGTGAATTGCGAGTTCCTAAGGCTAAAGATAATGGACACAAAGTGTACAATATATAACACAAGATATGGCACCACCTCACTGGTCCCCTACTTTTGAGAAGCATTGCCTCCAGAACCAAAGTGCCGGCAACCCGTGTGACTGGAGCTGGGCACCGAGACCGGAGGAAGTCGGAGCGGGAACCTGCAGCCGGTAAAGCTGAGACAGAGGCGGCGATCGGTGAGCACAAAACCCGGCAGGCTGAGCAAGGAACCACAGCTGCAGCTGCTGTAACCATCAAACCGCCCGGAGAGCAGGGAATGGACCCAGCTCTGGACAGCAGAGACTTGTGGAGGGAGCGGGTGATCGCGGAGACCACGGGAGTCTTACAGCCAGAGAGGTATCGGCCGTTGCGGTGGCCAGTCCATTTTACCTGGAAGAGCTTTCAATGATGTCTGCGTGGGGAGGGATGTGGTCCCAGGTGGAGCAGAACGAGCTCCAGAAGCTGGCGATTTCCCGACCCGCTTACCCCCTCCCTGAGCCCGGCGCTCAAACAACTCCGCTCTGGATTCAGCAGCCTCTTGCGGGGGGTAGCCACCGGCGGTGGAGAAGCTCAAGAATGAGCCCGGTGCTCAAGCAACTTCACCTTGGACTCAGCAGCCTCTTTCGGCGGGTGGTCCACCGGCGGCAGAGGAGCTCCCGCAGAAGCGGTGGTGTTACCACTGCAACAAAGCGGGCCACATCAAAGCCCAATGCCCGGACCGTGCGCGGTCGGGTGAAAAAGCCCCTCAGGGCCAGCACACACGAGCTGCGGAAAAGATGACCCATTTACCGGCATCCTCTGATGGCTCCCGCCCAGCTAGGGTGACAAACTTTCGCGGGATGTCCCCTGGAGAACCTGTCCGGGCTGCAACGGCAACAGCGGCGGAGAGCTGCGGCCATCCATCTGATCCTGGCGGAGAACAGCGGAGCGGCGGCCGGAGCACATCTTTTCTGGTCATCAGCAGCGGAGCTCGGCAAGCGGTCGGCTTGCTAAAGCAAGATGCTTTGGTACCCCTCGCCTGACCTGATATGGTCCAGCCAGTGGAAGTGCTCTCAGGACGCAGGATGCAGGAGGCGGCGGCGGAAGGAGAAGCCGCAATTCCGGCATAATGCCGTAGTCAATTTTATTTGGGGGAGTGTTGGGGTGTGCGGGAGGTGGGTGTTTTACATTGTTTGGAGGAGTCAACGATCTTCAGCAATGACCGGAGCCCCACAATCTACGCCGGCGACCCTGTGCCGAAGTCAGGAGCTGTTTCGGCAGTTGCCCGTAGCCCCCCGGCCAAGATGACGCCGGCGGCGGCCACTCCAGTTCCCCTGCAATAGGGACCTACGAAGGCGGTTGTCTCTGCGGAGACCAGCAAGGTAAGCCAGACCAAGTCGCAGACTGACCCTGACTTATTTTTACCTATGACTGTACCCTGTTATTCCCCTTTAGGAGTGACCGGTGGGTGGCAGGAGATAGGGGTGCCAGGGGAGGGGAAGGAAGGGCAGCTTGTAGGGCAGCTAGGTATTCCCATTACCCTGGTGGAGCATCATGGGGGCTCTCAGTTAAGAGCCCCACTGTTGCAGTCTTGCTATGGGCTGGAGGTATCCGGGGTTGTGGCACAGTTAGACCACCCCAGGGTTACCTACCAGCCAGGAGCTAAGGCGGGTGCATCCGCACCAGCAACCCTGAGCTCACCTCCGGTAATGGGGGCACAGCTTCAGGGAGAGGGGATAGCCTGTTAGCACCCAGCTCTAGGGTAGGATTGCCTGGGAGAGGGTTGGGTGGGCCAGGGGGAACCAGGGAGGGGAGGCAGCAAGTGAGCCAGCTAGATTCCCCCATTGAGGGAAGGCTGCAGGTAGGTAGCCAGCACAAGGTCTCAGTAGGAGAACAAGGGCCAGCGGTAGCCGGGAAGGGAAAGCAGCAGGTATCACAGCTAGAGTTCCCCATTACCTTGGTGGAACCTCAGGGGGTCTTTCAGATCTGCAACCCCCTGTTGCAGCCTGGCTATGGGCTTGGGGTATCATGGGCAGTAGCAATCTTGTGCCACCCCAGGGATACCTGCCAGCCAAGAGCTGAAGCAGTTGCATCTGAAGAGATGCCCCTGAGCTCATCCCTGCTAAGGGGGAGACAAGGTCAGGGAGGTAGCTGCACTCAATTAGTTCCGGTGTCTGGGTAAGGATTGCCTAGGGGGGAGCAGAGTGAAGGTGGGCTGCAGGGAGGTAGGCAACAGAAGTCATCAGCAGTGGCTGAGGTGCTGGGCCTAGGGGAGACTAGGCAGGGAGACACTGTGGAGCAGGAGAGATATGAGGTCAGTGGGGTGTCATGCAGCTGGTAGAAGCTAGGGATGGGCTAGGAAGGCAGGAGATCCATTGTTCTGACTTGCCAGGAGTGACCCCCTAACAGTTTCCCCATGGTTCCCAGAGGTAGGGCTGTGGGTAGGTAGGCAGCCAGGAGCAGTATCCAGGGCTAGGGGGGTACAGCAGAGGGTTCTGTCCCCAGGGCAGCCAAGGGTAGCTACAGGGAGGAAGTGCAGCACAGTGGAAGGGAGAGGAGTGATGCTGGCCCAAGCAGCAGTGGTGGTAGCAGGTGCATGTTTCCTGGCCTTCAGTTTTGAAATGGCAGGGGCAGCGCATCTGGGTACCAGGAAACCCAGTACAGGATACTGGGGGACTGCCTTGTCCCAGGAGGCACAGGAGGGGGTAGGAGTCAGCATCCCATGTGGTTTCTGGAATCCAGAAGTGATGCCACTCGGGGTGGGGACTGTCCTAGAGCCAGGGGGGAGAGGCATAGGTATAGCTGAGCAGCTACAGGTGGGCACAGGGCCAGGGCAGGTAGGGTCCCTACAGGATAGTGACACAGCTCTTTCCCAGACTTGGTTGACGGAGAAGCGATGGTCTGTGATTGGTAGCTGGTCTCTCACTGGTACAGAGACATGCCAGTCTCTGGGCAGTATGCAGCCTGGTCTGCAGAGGTGCCCCTTCACGGTGGGCTTTGGTCACCAGGCACTGGGTGGGGGGCAGAGGGTGGCAAAGGAGAATGCCCGGCGGCCACGTTAGAGTCCTGCTCAGCAGGATCTGGACTTCACAATCCACTGTGGCCAGGACAATGTACTGGACAATGCCGGAGGACACTTTTGCCAGGCCAACCCCTCAGGACTTATCAAGTGCTTTAAGGATGCCAATGGTGTCCCAGTGCCAGGGTGGACAGCTGGGTCACAAGGCACCCATTGAGCAGGGGAGGTGTCATGGGAGAGGGGGTTTGGCCGGGTATTAAAGGGGTTACACCCCATTTGGCCACCCCCTGCTCTCACTTGGGAAGCAAGGGGTTAACGGGACTGTGGTCCAGCAATGTGTTTTTACCCTGCATCAGAATCCAAATGTGTATTCCCCTGTAAAGTGTATTGCTCTCATTCCAGTGTTTGCACCAACACATACACTGGGATTGATGCAGGAGGGAAGGGGTTAATGTAAATTCAGTGTCTATAGCCCTTTGTTCCCTTTTCCCACCCTTTCAGGCTCCATTTTGCAGCCTCCCATAGGTCGCCATTCAGCTCCATGCATTAAAATGGCGGATCTGGTGGTTTTGGGCCTGTTTCCAGCGAAGACCAGCAGGTGGCGTCCGAGAGGAGGAGCGGCGGTTTCCCATTGTAAGTCAATGGGGCCATTGACATCAATGGGGATTCCTCGACGCCGACCTCCAGGAATGGGTTGGCAGCCATCCAAACCGCAGACCGCAAGAGCGGATACAATGGGGGTCATGAACTAAGCTCCGATAAGTCACTTTTAGAGTGCAAAGTGCTCTTAGAACGTGATTTTGAGCTCAACCGATGCACTAAGCAACGCAAACAGGCACTTTGCGCTCTAAATCTGACTTTTTTCTGGTATTTTTTCTAAGTCCAACTTTGCTTGTTCGTAACCCTGTTTGCGTTAAATTCTGCCCTTAAGCGGGATGCACTAAGCAACGCAACCTTAGCGTACACGAAAGTTGCGTTGATCAGAACACATCAGGTCAGAGTAGACGCAAAAAAAGCTGGACTTCGAAAAAATGATTGCTTTTCATTTTTGCATGCGCAAAACCCATACAACAGGCCGGCGGTAGGGTCCCCGGCTCACCAAGCGGGGATCCCCGCGGGCCTGCGGTACCAATGTTGCGCCTCCAAAAATAATAAAAAATATTTATAACTAAATACACCCCCTAACACATATTATACAGAAATGGACAAAATTACTATTATCCACATATGGATAATAATGCATTTGCCCATTGTAAATACATATAAATTACAATAAATACAGTAAAAACATATTACACTTACCTTTTACAGGCACCCACGATGAAGGCTGTCTTCATCCTCATCTTCATCCTGCCCGTGCCCCTCCGGTGCTGCAAAACATGCACAACAATCACAATAGCCAATGTAATGTCCCCTAAGCCCTTAATCACCTTAGCGGTTATTAACCGCTACAGTCATTAAGGGGTTAACCCACCCTCACCATCCACTCGGGAGGCCTACATACCCTCCCCCACTACCCAGCCGGGAGGCCTACCCACATACCCTTGGGGCCAATACCCACTCCCCCCACCCCCAGTACCCACAATAAAAACAATACACTGCCTCACAATAAACATCATTATATATATTAAATATATAACCCACCCCCTGTGCCCCCCCATAAATACATGATTTATTCTTTTACATACAGGGTTCATACCCCAGGCCAACGTGAGTCCCCGGTGGGCCTGATGGTCACCTCACAGACCTACAGGTTACCAGCAACATGTTTCATACAGGTTCTGGAGGCCTTTTGGTGGGTCCCGCCAGGTTCCATGGCCCACCAGGTGGTCTCCGCGGGTCATCATGGGCCATGATTGTGTCACCATGGTAGGCTCGCGGATGTCTGGGGGCCCCGGGTCAGACCCTTCATTGCCTTAGCTGTATTCCGCTAAGGTAATGAACTGCATTAATGTAAATTTTAATAATTGTGTGCGGGAGCAGGGAGTCCCCTGAGCTGAACTGCATTGATTTCTGCCTCAGAGACCCCCTGCTTCCCGAGTTACAGTCCCCGGTTTGGGGCATCGGTGCCAGTGTTGACGCCATCTTTTTAGAGCCCACGTCGCGTCTTGGACGCTATAAAGATGGTGGCGACACTGGCACCCGATGACCCATACCGGGGCCTGTAACTCGGGATGCAGGGGGTCTCTGAGGCAGAAATCAATGCGGTTCAGCTCAGGGGACCCCCTGCTCCTGCACACTATTATTAAAAATACATTAAAGCAGCTTCATTACCATAGCGGATAGCCACTACGGTAAGGAATTATTATTTATTGTTATGTGTGTTTTAATAATAGTGTAGATGTGCAGGGGGTCTCCTGAGCTGAACCGCATTGGTTTCAGCCTCGGGGACCCCCTACTTCAGGAGATATAGGCCCCTTTATGGGGTGCCGATATCCCCTGCAGAATTTAAATGTCCCGGTCACGTGACGCGGGAGCTTTTAAGTGCAGGGGATACCGGCACCCCATAACGGGGCCTATATCTTCTGAAGTAGGGTGTCCTCTGACCTTAAACCAATGCCGTTCAGGTCCTGAGACCCCCTGCTCATGTACTGTACACTATTATGAAAATGTATTTATTTAGTGTACGATCTCCTGTAACAGTCTTGCATGGCGATACAGAATCTCCATGCAAATGTTACATGTCACAGCGGGTGTACGTAAAGGTTAAGAACGCTAGCAGGGGGGGAAAAAGCAACTCGTATGCTGTGGCTGTTCTGAGATATTTTGAGCAGGTACGTTCAAAAATGGGCTCAAGGCCTTAGTGAATCGCGTCCCTGGCCTCACTTTTGAACGAACCTGCTATTTTGCAAAATCAGAACGCAAAGCCATTGAGCTTAGTGCATAGCCCCCAATGTCTTTAAAAAGAGCTTTTATCACTGAGTTCAAGTTCAACTACAATTGTCGTGGAAACCTTAGGTTCTAGGGCACCCAGAAATAAAATTCTTTTTGCCCATAGCCCTAGGAAACCCCACACACGACCACCACCGGGTCCGAAAATGTGGGACCCCCGTAAAGGGTCGAGCTCAGCAGGAGGGTCACGCCATTGACTCTAATGGCGGAGCAGAGGTCCCATTGAATCCAATGGCGGCGCTCGCCCATGCATTGCCTATGGCGGCGCCGGCCATTGATTCCAATGGGGAAAAGCCGCGTAGCGTTAAAACGGCTAAGTCTGAAACTGTAAAATGTGTAAGTCCATATATCCTGTTCTGTGAGGACCAGAGGGCTGGGATTTGGGTCGCATGTAGTCACTGTTCCGGCATGACTGCATGGCCATTTCCAGCCCTCTCTGAACAACCAGACGGAGTATGGGCAAATGTAAAGAATGGTGGTTTTCCTATAGACTTCAATGGCGGAGTTGCTCCATTGAAAGTCTATAGCAGCGGAGCCCATAGACATCAATGGCGGAGTTGCCCCATTGAAAGACTATAGCGGCAAAGCCCGTTGATTACAATGGGAAAGAGTGAACAGCAGAGATTCATTTTTAGAGCGGAGAATCCTGCATTAACGTAATAAGAATTTTAACTTGTTTTTTGGTATCTCCGGTTCTGGGGGAAGCAGAGAGCTGAAACTTGGCCACCATGGAGAGTCACCTCTGACATGAGGGACTGGCCTGTTTCAGCCCACTGGGCCCAACAGAACGGATAATTTTAATATGTGAAGATATTAAAGAGTGAATTGTATTTTGGGTCTGGTATAAAAACTCAGAGCCCATATGTTATGTTAATGGTCAGGGAGGGAGACAAGTGGTCTATCATAAACTCCTGATAAAAGACTCCCCCACCATGCTTGTGTATGATAGCACAAAGGAATGCAGGACATAGGTACTTGATGTTAAGTGTTGTACTTCACACCTTGGACAAAGGGTATCCTGGCAAAGCCAGACTTTAAGACGCCAAGCTTGTTGGAGGGGGCCTGAGGAAATAAGCCCCCTGATTAGAATATTACCCACCCAGTGGGCAGGTATTACGGTGCCCCTCAGGTGAGGTGGCAAGGAGAGATTGGGTGCAGGTAATTGTTCTCCAATGGCCTGCACTCAATAATAAAGTATAGGATTGAAATTACATATAAACCAGTGTCCATCCTATACTCGGTTGTCTTTGTGTATTTTCGTGATTGCAGCATGAATTGCTAATCATGTAACCTGATTACTTCGTCATTCCAACCCTAAGTAAGTGTATATTTTGCCTGTTATTTGTGGTATCTGTTGTGTTCACTTTTTTTAAGGAATAAACTCAAAATTATTATATCTAAGTCGTGTTCAGTTCAACACAGATATATTTTGGTGTGTATTATTATAACCTATCACTAGCTACCGTGAAATCTGGTCCTCTTCTTTCTTCTGGAGGTACGTCCTCCTCGGCGTCTGCCTTCAAAACGAGACGGAAAAAGGGGATGGGGGAGCACAGGTGGAGTGGTATATAATCTGAATTCAGGTGTGTAAGACTCTGAACTGCTGGTGTGGGTGATGTGAATCTATAAAAAGTCTATAAAAAGTCTCAAACACTCACACGGCCTTGTGCGAATGCGTGCGCATCAAGGTATCTTTACGTCCTATGTTCTTTTCTTTAAGGATCTCGTCTGTGCTTTTCTTTCTTCGTTGGTGTGGATTCGCCTGTTTTGTTCTGTAGTACTCCACGTCTCGTCCGGGCTGGTGCTTCTATTTCTTGTACTTGTAGTTACCCTCGGAATCAAAGAACACAGGTTGAGCAAAAATGAGACAACATGCAATGGGAACAGTCTAACCAGGGGTGATCTATAAGGTGGATGATGGATATTCAAACACTCACACGGACATGTGTGGGTGCACTCTAGGGCTATGGTATCTTTTGGCTTCCAGGGTTGATCCCACTGCTCCAAGTTTCAAAACCTGGCTCAGTGGCAAGTGGATGGTAATAATAAAGTATTGTTACTCACACGGCCAAGTGTGAGTGCACACTTGGAATGGTATCATGAGTTGTTCCTGGTGTCCTGTGCTGGAGAGTTTCTAGCCGCTCCTGTCCTGGATTCCTTGCTCCCAGGTAGGTAAATGAGGATATAAGCCCAAGGTACCAGGCAGAAACTTTATTAAAGTGATGAACAAATAAACAAATAAAACAATAAAAACAGGGGTATGTAGCAAACCCCCTCGCTTGCTCAACTCGTGAGCTGCGGTATGGGAAGGGGTGGGAGGCCAGATTCTGGGATGTTTAGCAGGGCTCGTGGTACTACAGTCGCTCGCTCCGCGTCCGGATGGAGCTCTGTACATCCCTGTTCCTGCTCCCGACGGTGACCGCGAAGTATCAGAATAGTGGGGGGATTTTGAGCAACGCGTTTCGCCCTATGGGCTTCCTCAGGCTCCGTAGTTAGGAAGGGTATGGTACGCCGCTCCACTTTTATATGCTGTGGCCATCCTAACTACTACGCCCCCCTCAGTCTAAAAACAGCTTGACTTCATTGAATAATTGAACATTATTCGTGTGTGATGGGTAGATTAGCCTAATTGGAACTTGCTTAGCTCAGTTCTCGTGTCGCATGGAGTGTGTTTTAAGAATGCTTTTAAGCAGCCCCCTCATTAGAGTATAGTGATCTCTAGTTGCGTGCCTTCAATTTTATAGTACAGTGACATAAATCA
Organism: Ascaphus truei; assembly: GCF_040206685.1. NCBI lineage: Eukaryota > Metazoa > Chordata > Amphibia > Anura > Ascaphidae > Ascaphus > Ascaphus truei. The sequence goes on along the minus strand of NC_134484.1, from coordinate 280,501,990 downwards.
ATTTCAAGAGGATAGCATACATCAATATTCCTTAATTCAGCAAAAAGGGGAGTTTTAGAGTTAAAAAATAAAAGTTTAAAAACTAATGTCCAAGTCCAAATGTACAGCCTGCATAATTGTATATATACGTATTAAAATACCTCCTATGTATTAATAGTTTTTTATATATAAAAAATGGTTTTCGGAACATGAGAAGTAAGTCCTTAGCCTGAAAAATAGTTTGTTAGGTTATCCAGATCTGCAAGATGAATCAAAAACATAATTAGTGCCCTATAGTTAGGGGTGCATGACTCGTCTGAAATTAATATATATTTCCGATATAAGTTGAATAGGGGGGGAAGGGGGGGAGGGATAGGGGGATGGGGACGGGATAGCGTAGGACTGAGGGCAGGGGTCGGACATCCCTGCTGTGCATCTGAAATATGTCTGGGGAGTTTCCAAAACAACATCATGGGGTGGGGTGGAGAACTTTATAAATTGATAAAATCAATAAAATGCCCCTAGGTCTATGTCAATGTTGAGGCCCTTGGGTACCAGGGTCTGGAGTCTATATATCCAGAAGGTCTCACGTTGTGCTAGTTTATTGAGCTGGTCTCCACCTCTCCAATGCGCCTCGACTTTCTCTATACCTTGATATACTAGCCCTTCTGGATTCCCTCCATGTGACAGACTGAAATTAAACAAGAATAAACTGTGCGCTACTATCTAACTTCTACTTATAAATAAATAAGGTGCAGTGACTAACCCATAAATGTACTAAATAAACCACAATACCAAGTGAATAAGTGATTGTATAATAAATTATATCATAACCGTGTTAAGGGCGTCTGCTGCTATAAACATTGGGGGTGGCTCAGCACCCCACACACTCTAGGAAATGGAAACAAAAAGAAAACAGCGCACAACGCCAAATAGTGAAGCGAGTAATAAAAATGTATTACAATATTAAAGGGGTATAAAATCTGCGTACATCAAATAGAAAATTCATAAGCATTTAGTGTATATCACACTTGTTTACCACTCCATGGTTGTAGACAGGGGAATCTGGTAATCAGCTTTCTCCACAGGAGCCTCTGTTATGACTGTGGGGCACAGGATCCCTCACACACTTTTCATCCAGCAGGATGCTGCTTTCGAGAGAGTTCCTTAACAGCAGTCTGGCTCCACTGCAGGCTCAGGCACTCAGTGGGACCGAGTCTCAAGCGGCAATATGCCTGAGCCAGGGGGTCTCTTCCTTTACAGTCCTCCGTTTCTCCTTTGGAGATTTAGCCGTTTTATCAGCTGCTGTAATGGCAGGGCAGTTCAGAGCCGATGGAAAGGCTCAGCAATTGCATGCGCCTGCACAGCGTGCCACGATGCCGCTCCGTCACGTGGTGTGGCGGAGTGACGTCACAGATCCCGTGGCAGTGGTGAAGGAGCAGGAGAAAATCCCTTAGAGTCTCTATAGCGGTGCAAAATCCGCTCAGTCAGCACAATAACACCAAAAGATAATGGTTTAAATGCAGATCCAGGGAACAATAAAAAACAATGTAATGGCATAGATAAAATACATCCAACGCGTTTCGTACATCTAAGTACTTCTTCAGGGAATAATTTTGGCCATTACCCAGAGGTCTTAAATACCTCTCAGAGATATCTCATTGGTCAGACTATTAAAGTTAGACCAATCAACTGAGCCATGGTCAAAATGATAGGGAAGACATACTATTACTTTTAAAACAACAACTTTATTGGCAGAATTTAAAAATACAAATAAACAGTTAACTAACCTATAACCTAGCCTATCATAAATATAACCTCAATATATAAAAAACCATGCTGGAATAAAAAAGAAACACAATATTAGTTGATCAGAAATTTAAAATATTAAAATAGACATCTATTAATCCTTTAAATATAAATATATAATGATTAACTAGGAATAATAAAGGATATAGTACAACAGGGAGAAGGAGAAGCAGAGTAAGGGGAGTATTAGCATGTCCCAAGGGTCTATTGCGGATATGGGCTATTGATTATAATTTAATACAATGCCCAAATATCCACATCCTCATTAAGCCCCTTAGGGGACATAGTATCTAATTTATGTATCCAATAAGTCTCCTTAGAGGATAATGTTTTAACTCTATCCCCCCCTCTTCTATTTACTGGAATAAACTGAATCCCCTTAAAGGTCAGACTGGAAGGGTCTTTAACATGGTGTAGTAAAAAGTGTCTCGAAACACTATGTTTCTCAAACCCAATTTTGATGTTCTTGACATGTTCCTGGATACGGATTTTAAGGCACCGTTTGGTTCTGCCGACATATTGGTATCCACATGCACATTCCAACAAGTATACAATGTGTGTGGAAGTACATAAAATGAAGTCATCAATACTAAAAAACCTCTAGTGTGTTATTAGATTTAAACGTTTGTTTTACAGGGTGCAAATACTTGCAAATACTGCATTTACCACAGGTATAATTACCTTTTGGTTTGGTTCCAAGCCATGTGTTAGACGTAGTAGTATTACTACATACAAACACATCACTAGGTGCTAGTATGTTCTTAATATTTTTAGCTTTCCTATATATAAACCGTGGTTTAGTGTCTAGATGAGATCCCAATATGGGATCTTTACACAGTATGCCCCAGTGTTTACTAAAAACCTTCTCAATATCCCTATATACAGAATTATAGTTGGTGATAAACGCCACATCTACCAATCCACCCTTGTTTGATTGGATTTCATTCTTTCTTTTTTTATTTTGTATCAACAGTTCTTTGCGATCTAAATCACGAACTCTTTCGTACATGTCAGGAACATCAAAATTGGGTTTGAGAAACATAGTGTTTCGAGACACTTTTTACTACACCATGGTAAAGACCCTTCCAGTCTGACCTTTAAGGGGATTCAGTTTATTCCAGTAAATACAGGGAAAAGGGAGACCAAAAAGCGCACCAGCACAAACGGAGCAGGAAGAAACCAGGACAAAAAAATGATTAAAAGGGCACTTTAATGTGGCAAAAGACCCATCCAATGCATTTCGAACGTCGCAGCGTTCTTTTTCAAGCGTCCTTAATACGTGGGCTGGACATCTAGGCCCCTGAGGGTCCGCGTTTTGGAACACATGGGCAATATACGTAGGCAGGTTATGACCCATAGCGTCTCCAGGCATTTCAGTCTGTCACATGGAGGGAATCCAGAAGGGCTAGTATATCAAGGTATAGAGAAAGTCGAGGCGCATTGGAGAGGTGGAGACCAGCTCAATAAACTAGCACAACGTGAGACCTTCTGGATATATAGACTCCAGACCCTGGTACCCAAGGGCCTCAACATTGACATAGACCTAGGGGCATTTTATTGATTTTATCAATTTATAAACTTCTCCACCCCACCCCATGATGTTGTTTTGGAAACTCCCCAGTCATATTTTAGATGCACAGCAGGGATGTCCGACCCCTGCCCTCAGTCCTACGCTATCCCGTCCCCATCCCCCCTATCCCTCCCCCCCTTCCCCCCCTATTCAACTTATATCGGAAATATATATTAATTTCAGACGAGTCATGCACCCCTAACTATAGGGCACTAATTATGTTTTTGATTCATCTTGCAGATCTGGATAACCTAACAAACTATTTTTCAGGCTAAGGACTTACTTCTCATGTTCCTAAAACCATTTTTTATATATAAAATCTATTAATACATAGGAGGTATTTTAATACGTATATATACAATTATGCAGGATGTACATTTGGACTTGGACATTCATTTTTAAACTTTTATTTTTTAACTCTATTACTCCCCTTTTCGCTGAATTAAGGAATATTGATGTATGCTATCCTCTTGAAATTGATTTATGTCACTGTACTGTAAAATTGAAGGCACGCAACTAGAGATCACTATACTCTAATGAGGGGGCTGCTTAAAAGCATTCTTAAAACACACTCCATGCGACACGAGAACTGAGCTAAGCAAGTTCCAATTAGGCTAATCTACCCATCACACACGAATAATGTTCAATTATTCAATGAAGTCAAGCTGTTTTTAGACTGAGGGGGGCGTAGTAGTTAGGATGGCCACAGCATATAAAAGTGGAGCGGCGTACCATACCCTTCCTAACTACGGAGCCTGAGGAAGCCCATAGGGCGAAACGCGTTGCTAAAAATCCCCCCACTATTCTGATACTTCGCGGCCACCGTCGGGAGCAGGAACAGGGATGTACAGAGCTCCATCCGGACGCGGAGCGAGCGACTGTAGTACCACGAGCCCTGCTAAACATCCCAGAGACTGGCCTCCCACCCCTTCCCATACCGCAGCTCACGAGTTGAGCAAGCGAGGGGGTTTGCTACATACCCCTGTTTTTATTGTTTTATTTGTTTATTTGTTCATCACTGTAATAAAGTTTCTGCCTGGTACCTTGGGCTTATATCCTCATTTACCTACCTGGGAGCAAGGAATCCAGGACAGGAGCGGCTAGAAACTTTCCAGCACAGGACACCAGGAACAACTCAAGATACCATTCCAAGTGTGCACTCACACTTGGCCGTGTGAGTAACAATACTTTATTATTACCATCCACTTGCCACTGAGCCAGGTTTTGAAACTTGGAGCAGTGGGATCAACCCTGGAAGCCAAAAGATACCATAGCCCTAGAGTGCACCCACACATGTCCGTGTGAGTGTTTGAATATCCATCATCCACCTTATAGATCACCCCTGGTTAGACTGTTCCCATTGCATGTTGTCTCATTTTTGCTCAACCTGTGTTCTTTGATTCCGAGGGTAACTACAAGTACAAGAAATAGAAGCACCAGCCCGGACGAGAGGTGGAGTACTACAGAACAAAACAGGCGAATCCACACCAACGAAGAAAGAAAAGCACAGACGAGATCCTTAAAGAAAAGAACATAGGACGTAAAGATACATTGATGCGCACGCATTCGCACAAGGCCGTGTGAGTGTTTGAGACTTTTTATAGACTTTTTATAGATTCACATCACCCACACCAGCAGTTCAGAGTCTTACACACCTGAATTCAGATTATATACCACTCCACCTGTGCTCCCCCATCCCCTTTTTCTGTCTCCTCTATCTTTGAAGGATCCTGGGTAGATCCTCCTTTGGGGTTTGTGTCGCAGGAGGAACAGCAACAGAGGGACACTTTGCCCACTCCCAAGGTGGATAGTATACCCCAATCCAACTCCTATTTAGTTCCAGGTAGCGCTCGGGTTTCTCTGTTCTATTCAAAACGAGACGACATAGGCTTTTATAGGCCTATGACGTCACATTATCGTCAAATGGTTCCCACGGCCCTGATTGGGCCGTGAAATCCATGTGATTTTGGGGGAAAAATTAATTTTGATAACCTCATTTAAAGGCAATGACACCAGAGTTTTAACTTTAACTGTTTTTTGTAATTTATTATATGTGATACTATTTTTTCCCATTACCATTTCTTGCCACTGTATGTATGTATGTATGTATGTATGTATGTATGTATGTATGTATGTATGTATGTATGTATGTATGTATGTATGTATGTATGTCTCTATCGATATATACATACAGGGTAAGAAATGATTTGTTTGGAAATGCTTGTTTTGCACTATTTAAATGTATTTTGATATGCTGCTATTCTTAAATGTGTGTAATGTAATTTTTAATTAGATAGATGTAATTTTTGGTGTTGTATGCTGTACTTTAGGTCAGGGTGAGTCTTGCTTTTTTATAGTGTTTTTTTTTTGGTACTACTATTTTGTCAGATGTTAACTTTGTTGGATAATGGGTTTGTTTAACGATTAAAAGAGTTAATTGTGTAATTAATTTGGATGGTATTTTAATTGTTTTGGGATTTGATTAATTAATGGTAATTTATAGCGGTTGCCTTGCTTGGTTTAAATAGAATACTTGTTTGGATTTCATTGTATTTTCTTTTGAATATTTTATTGTTAACATTGATTGGCAGAGTGTACATAGTGCACAGATTTTATGGATCATGTATACAATGTAAATTCAATATTTTGTTTGGCATTTGATGCTTCTATTTGGCAGAAGAGAATGATTTTATTAGGAAATAGAATTTTGTTTTACTGTGTCTGATATGGAGAAGTGGTATTTTTATTTGTGCATGTTTATGTTAACCCTTAAACATTTCTTTGTATATTGGTTCATCATGTGTATATATATTTATATATATATATATATATATATATATATATATATATATATATATATATATATATATATATATATATATATATATATATATATATATCATACAGAACACCTACAAGCTCAAATTGAACCCCCAAAATACCCACAACATATATATAAGCATATAAGTTTCACAGAGGAGTGCTACAGAGCATGGCAATATGTATTTAAAACCAGAGACATAACATAAAACACAGACAAAGCTCAGTGCACATCCAGAAAAACTTATATACGGTACAGTGCCTAAATATACATGTATAAATAACTAATAAATAAAATGGTCTTTTAGTTTAACATTTTGGCCAAATTGTTGTAAGCCCTTGAGCCAAACTTCACGGCAGACCACGTTTCAAGGGTCCCTACACTAATATAAATTCTTAATAACCTGTGCATTGCCAGGAAGAATGATTTATAATAAATCTGTCAATATAAGTTGCAAAAGTTCTAAGTCTGATTGAAGCTTTTATTAACCTGTACATTACCAGGAAAGCACTCTGTAATAGATTTGTCACAATCACACTGCATGCAGGCATAGTTGGAGATGCCATGGAGTGAGCTTTTAACCATTTAAATGTGGGAGGGAGTGAGCTTCAATTGGATAGGAGAAAATGTTAAACTAAAAGACCATTTTATTTATTAGTTATTTATACATGTATATTTAGGCACTGTACCGTATATAAGTTTTTCTGGATGTGCACTGAGCTTTGTCTGTGTTTTATGTTATGTCTCTGGTTTTAAATACATATTGCCATGCTCAGTAGCACTCCTCTGTGAAACTTATATGCTTATATATATGTTGTGGGTATTTTGGGGGTTCAATTTGAGCTTGTAGGTGTTCTGTATGTTTTATAATTCTTGTGCAGCTAGTCTTGGCTGTTTTGGAGGGTGGCAACCTCCTATCCAATTGAAGCTCACTCCCTCCCACATTTAAATGGTTAGAAGCTCACTCCATGGCATCTCCAACTATCAGGGGAACTTGCCTGCATGCAGTGTGATTGTGACAAATCTATTACAGAGTGCTTTTCCTGGTAATGTACAGGTTAATAAAAGCTTCAATCAGACTTAGAACTTTTGCAACTTATATTGACAGATTTATTATAAATCATTCTTCCTGGCAATGCACAGGTTATTAAGAATTTATATTAGTGTAGGGACCCTTGAAACGTGGTCTGCCGTGAAGTTTGGCTCAAGGGCTTACAACAATTTGGCCAAAATGTTAAACTAAAAGACCATTTTATTTATTAGTTATTTATACATGTATATTTAGGCACTGTACCGTATATAAGTTTTTCTGGATGTGCACTGAGCTTTGTCTGTGTTTTATGTTATGTCTCTGGTTTTAAATATATATATATATATATATATATATATATATATATATATATATATATATATATATATATATATATATATATATATATATATATATATATATATATATATATATATGTATGTATATGTATGTATTTATATAATAAATAAATATATAGTTGCATGATGAAGCCACTGTACAAATGAATGGGTGAAGGGTGGGTGCCTTAACCCCTTAATTACCTTTGCGGTTATTATCCGATAAGGTGATTAAGGGGTTAATTGATATCAAAATGTAATTGCAATGTATTGACTATGTATTTTGTTGGCAACGGAGGACACAGAATTTGCTGGCGAGGGGGCTTCTTATTGTTGAGGTTAGTACAACTTTATTTATTTTATTATGCTAGTTAATGTGTTTAATAATGCGCAAATAATATATCTGGATAATAGTTATTTTGCACATTATTGTACTTATGTGTTGGGGGAGGGGAGGGGGATTGATGTTTGTAATGTTTAGGACATATTTTTTTTTTTTACATACAGGGTTGTTTCCTCAGGTCTGCGGGGAAATCGTAGAATCACATTTACCCTCAGTCCCTAAAATATTATTCACAAAGCAGATAGTCTAAAAAAATTTATAGCTCCAAGTTGCTTAAAAGCCTCAAATAAAAATATAGTTACTGGAATTTTTTTGGAACCCAAGGGTTTCTTCAAATGTCTAAATGTAAAATGTGCAAATTAGATTTACATAATGCCAAAAAAACTGGTGATTTTTCTTCAACTCGTAGAGGAAAACCATATGAAATTAAGCATTTTATAAATTGTGATTCATCAAATATTGTATACTAAATTCAATGTCCATATAAAAAACAATATAGAGCGAACAACTAGGAAACTAAAGTTGTGCTTTTCTGTACACATTACCAACATACAAAAAGGTTTTTGTAACATACTTTATCAAGGCACTTCTGTGAGGAGCACAATGGCAATCCAGCAGGTTAAAATGTATTGGCATAGATAAACTAGCCAAAAATTGGAGGGGAGGGGATAATGTTAATGCCATCTCCAAACTGGATACCAAGTGGATTCATACAATGACAACTTTGGTTCCACTTGGTTTAAATACAGAAAAGACTTAGATGCTTTTCTTTGCTAGTGTCTGTATTTAATAAAATCAGTTTACAAAATAAGTTTATAATCAGTTAAAACACATAAACTTAACCTGCAGGTATGCCCTATGTGCCAATAAGAATCTTTCCAATTTATTTAATATGTATATATATTGTTAATATATGTATCTATCAATAAAATACATGTATGTATGTATGTATGTATGTCTTTATTTGTATAGCGCCATAAAATGTACATAGCGCTTCACAGTAGTAATACATGTCATATAAATAGCAAATATAAATAACACATCATGGGAATAAGTGCTTCAGACATACTGTAAAAGTAACATTAAGGAAGGAGTCCCTGCTCCGAGGAGCTTACAATCTAATTGGTAGGTAGGGAGAACGTACAGAGACAGTAGGAGGGAATACTAGTAAGTGCGTCTGCAGGAGGCCAAGCTTTGTGTCATGTGTCCATGATTATCCAGTGCTACTCATATGCTTCTTTAAGCAGATGTGTCTTAAGGTGGGTCTTAAAGGTGGATAGCGAGGGGGCTAGTCGGGTATTGAGGGGAAGAGCATTCCAGAGGTGTGGGGCAGAAAGTGAGAAAGGTTTAAGGCGGGAGAGAGCTTTAGATACAAAGGGGGTAGAAAGAAGACATCCTTGAGAAGAACGCAAGAGTCGTGATGGTGCATAGCGAGAAATTAGGGCTGAGATGTAATGAGGGGCAGAAGAATGTAAAGCTTTAAAAGTGAGCAGTAGAATTGAGTGTGAGATACGCGATTTAATCGGAAGCCAGGAGAGTGATTTCAGCAGGGGAGACGCTGAGACAGATTTAGGAAAGAGTAGAGTGATTCTGGCAGCAGTGTTTAGGATAGATTGTAGGGGAGACAGGTGAGAGGTAGGAAGGCCGGACAGCAGGAGGTTGCAGTAATCGAGACGTGAGAGAATGAGGGCCTGAGTCAGAGTTTTAGCAGTTGAGTAACAGAGGAAAGGGCGTATCTTTGTGATATTGCGGAGGAAAAAGCGACAAGTTTTAGAAACGTTTTGAATATGAGAGGAGAATGAGAGAGAGGAATCAAGTGTGACCCCTAGGCAGCGTGCTTGGGCTACTGGGTGAATGATCGTATTTCCAATAGCAATGTGGAAGGATGTAGTAGGGCCATGTTTGGGAGGTAGTATAAGGAGCTCTGTTTTTGCCATGTTAAGTTTCAGTCGGCGGATGGCCATCCAGGATGATATTCCAGAGAGGCATTCAGAAACTTTGGTCTGTATAGCAGGTGTAAGGTCAGGGGTTGAAAGGTAAAATTGTGTGTCGTCAGCATAGAGGTGATATTTAAACCCAAAAGATGTGATTAGGTCACCTAGAGAGAGTGTGTAGAGAGAAAAGAGAAGGGGTCCCAGGACAGAGCCCTGGGGTACCCCCACAGAGAGATCAATAGAGGAGGAGGAGGTATTAGCAAAAGAGACACTGAAGGTACGATGGGAGAGGTAAGAGGAGATCCAGGATAAAGCTTTGTTCCGAATACCAAGAGTATGGAGAATGTGAAGGAGAAGAGGGTGGTCCACGGTGTCGAATGCTGCAGAGAGGTCGAGTAATATGAGCAGAGTGTAATGACCTCTGTCTTTGACAGCGTGGAGGTCGTCAGTTATTTTAGTGAGGGCTGTTTCAGTAGAGTGAGCAGTGCGGAAGCCAGATTGTAGAGGGTCTAGTACAGAATAGGTGTTGAGAAAGTGTAGCAATCGAGAGAATACAAGACGTTCAAGGAGTTTGGAGGCAAAAGGCAGGAGGGAGACAGGTCGATAGTTAGAAGGACAGGTAGGGTCAAGCTTGCTGTTTTTGAGTAATGGTATAACGGTTGCATGCTTGAAGGATGAAGGAAAGGTACCAGAGTAGAGGGAAGAGTTAAAGATCTGTGTGAGCATAGGGATTATAGAAGGAGCAAGAGGTTTTAGGAGATGGGAGGGAATGGGGTCAAGTGGGCAAGTGGTAGAGGGCGAAGAGGAGATCAGCAGTGATACATCCTCCTCCGAGATAGCAGAAAAAGAGTCAAGAAAGACAGGAGGAGAGTTGGGAAGCATTGTGGGATGGGAGGAGGCAACAGATGGGATGTTCTGCCGTATGGACTCCACCTTTTTCTTAAAAAAGTCAGCAAAGTCCTGAGGTGAGATGGATGAAGAAGAGGAGGCAGCTGAGGGTGGTCTGAGTAGAGAGTCAAAGACAGAAAAGAGACGGCGTGGGTTAGACTTGTGTGTGTTGATTAGTGATGAAAAGTAGGTTTGTTTAGCCTGAAAGAGGGCAGAGTTGAAACAGGATAGCATAAATTTGTAGTGAATGAAGTCTGCGAGCGTATGAGATTTCCTCCAGAGGCGTTCAGAGGAACGAGTGGAGGAACGCAGCATGCGTGTGTGGGAGTTTAGCCAGGGTCTGGGGTTAGAAGGGCGAGGACGGCAGAGAGAAAGTGGGGCATGAAGATCAAGAGAGGAAGATAAGGCAGAGTTGTAGTTCCTGACCAGGTTGTCAGGGTCTGAAGTGGAACTGAGAGAGGAGAGGGAGGAGCGTAAAGTGGAATCAAGAGCTGGTAGGTTAATAGAGCGCAGGTTTCTGCAAAAACGAGGGCGAGATGGAGATGGAGATGGAGAGAAGCGAGAGAGAGAAAATGAGATGAGGTGATGGTCAGAGAGAGGAAAAGGGGAAATGGAGAAGTCGGAGAGAGAGAAGTTTTTAGTGAAAACCAGGTCTAAGTAGTGGCCATCCTTGTGGGTGCTGGCTGCAGTCCACTGTTGAAGGCCAAAAGAAGAGGTTAGAGAAAGAAAGCGGGAAGCCCAAGGGAGAGAGGGGTCATCAATGTGGCAATTGAAGTCCCCAAGGAGAAGAACAGGGGAGTCTGAGGAGAGAAAGAAAGAGAGCCAGGATTCAAAGTGAGAGAGAAAGGCAGAAGGGGGATGAGTAGAGGAAGGTGGGCGATAGATGACCGCCACATGGACCGGGAGAGGAGAGAAGATCTGGACTGTGTGAGCCTCGAAGGAGGGAAAAGCAAGAGAGGGGGGAATAGAAACTGTTCTGTAACGGCAGAGAGAGGAGAGCAGGAGCCCCACGCCTCCACCCCTGCCATCAGGGCGTGGAGTGTGGGAGAAGGAAAGGCCACCGTAGGAGAGGGCAGCTTCCAGAGCAGAGTCAGACTGAGTGAGCCAGGTCTCAGTTATAGCAAAGAGAAGCAGGGAGTGAGAGAGAAAGAAGTCATGCACAGAGAGGAACTTGTTAGAAAGGGAGCGAGCATTCCAAAGGGCACAGGAGAAAGGGAGAGAGGAGGGAGGGTGGCAGGGGATGGGTATGAGGTTGGAGGGGTTAACACCAGAAGGCGTAGAAGTTGCATGTGGGAGGCGAGGACGAGCGCATGTAGAAATAAGGCAGGGACCAGGATTGGGAGAGATATCCCCAGAAGCAAGGAGGAGAAGCATGGACAGAAAGAGAATGTGTGAGGATGATTTGTAGGGGTGTGTTTTAGTGCAGGCGGCATAACTGTGTGGTGACAGAGGGTGCAGGTAAGAGAGGAGTTCATGTGAACTGAGAAGTGGTGAAGTAAGGAGAGATGGCGAAATATGAATAGAGTTAGAGACATGAGGCTGGTGGAAGGAAGTGCATAATTTGAAAATAAGTGAGGTTACAGTAAATATAAAAAGTAAAGGTGGCATCACAGCAATAGTAATGTGTTGAGATGTGCAGAGTGGGATGATAACCTCCTTTCCAGCGTAGTTCAAATGCAGGAATCAGAAGCAGTAGAGTGTGTCCACTTTTTCCACTTCTTTTTGAACTTCCTTTTTTAAACTTCCACTACTTGAAAGATTTCTACTTAAAAGCATTTCTGCTTAAGAGCAAAGGCTGCTAGCAGCAATGGCTGTTGTAAGTTTACTTATATACATGTAGAAAGTCACCTGGTTGGTACAACAAACTTAATTAGCACATGTGAGCGTAGTTAAACCAAATTGTTTTTCAAAGGTGGGTGTTGTCTTGCACAAGTGTGAAAGATGAATTACATTAAGGCAATAGGGGGATGATTTCTACACAGACAATTTGAGATGTTTTACCTAAATTGAAGTAAAATTAGCTAAATAGACAGCAGGGTATGAGGATTGCAGGACACACAGACAATTTGAGATGTTTTACCTAAATTGAAGTAAAATTAGCTAAATAGACAGCAGGGTATGAGGATTGCAGGACACACAGACAATTTGAGATGTTTTACCTAAATTGAAGTAAAATTAGCTAAATAGACAGCAGGGTATGAGGATTGCAGGACACACAGACAATTTGAGATGTTTTACCTGAGAAAAGACAAGAGATGAGATGAGATGAGAAGCAGATCAATGGTCCCAACTTCCTTTTTTAAACTTCCACTACTTGAAAGATTTCTACTTAAAAGCATTTCTGCTTAAGAGCAAAGGCTGCTACATTAAGTGATTAATCTCCTCAAATTCATGTAAATTAATATGATATAAGGTATTTATACCATACAAACTTATAGGGACACAATACTGTATGTCTCTCGTTTATTACATCAATTTGCCACTAATAAATTACCATTCTCTATATACAGTATTTAGCATTTTTTAGGATTATTAAGATTACTTTTGAGTTCTACCTCCATACATTATAGGTTCATTTAAAATATATATATTATATTTTCATAGTTTATTTTATGTTTTTCAATATAAAGATTTTATGATCATGTGTTATTAAAATTGTATGTAATTTTATTTAATTATCTGTACAACGGTGGGTTTCACTATTTGTATATGGATATTAGAACTAAGTGTGTCCACCTGCTATATGCTTGAACATTGGTTGTTAGAATAAGCTATTTAAGCAACAGACAGTCAGACACACATTCCCCAGAGGAAGTCCTAGTTCCAGGACGAAACGCGGGAGGAGGCTCTAAGACAAACTCTCAGCTAACCTATTCAGTATCTACATTCCAGCAGAATCTCCTGATCATCCCTGGACAGTGTACAAGAATTACGGCCGAAATCTTGGCTGAGTGACATCAGTGGGCCAGTCTCGCGAGATCGGAGGAACAACCAGGAAGTCAAGGAGAAAAACTGCAGCCAGACGAGAACCAGCACGGAGGATTTCGGCGTTCCACGTGGAGGACAGATACATTGTAACTCCAGGCAGCAGGACGGAGAGGATTATTATATCCTATATGCTTGTTAACATCTGCTACTTTGTAAGTAGAGATCTACTTTTGCGCATATACTTTTACTAAACGTACTTCACTATATTTTGTTCTCTCTTCATTTCATTTCAGAGTAACCAGCAATCCAAACATATCCCCAGTCTATTCATGCTCAAATTCATTGTTTAGTTAGCAGTTTTGCGCCGATGTTTCCCCCTTCCCCTATTTATATATATACACTGGCGACACACTTTATTTGAGCTCGGCTAGTCCCGCGAATTCGGGTATACTCGGGTGTATTGAGGTTTGCTACTGTTTTCTGCCCGAGTGCATTGCGTTATTTTCCCGGCAGGGATTGAAGCATTTTATTCCGGCTAGCTACAATACTGCAATGCCGTGTAAAAACACATGAGGGCGCTTGCGAGCTGTTCTCTTGAAGCCGTCCCCTATAGTGAATTGTAATGAAGTATATATACTGTATATATATATATACTGCACCGACACACTTTATTCGAGCAAATACCCAGTATGTACCTGGCAGATACCTGGAATGCGCCGCTCCTCACCTCTGACAAGCCCCGTTGCGTTTGCCTTCCCAGCCTGGGTTCATGCCTGGCTGACGGGTGGCTGATCTGTTAAATGATAATGATTAGGATTTGAAAGGCTGCAATGCTTCGCGTGTCTACCAGATGGCATAAATTCATGAATTGTAATGCAGTATATATATATATATACTGTGCAGTATTGCAGCCAGCGGGAATAAAATGCTTCAATCCCTGCCTGGAAAATACCTCAATGCACTCGGGCAGAAAACAGTCACAAACCTCAATTCACCTGGGTATACCCGAATTCGTGGGACTAGCCGAGCTCGAATAAAGTGTGTCGCCAGTGTATACTGTATAACAACAGCCCCTATAACCCCTAACATACAGTACTGTACACATACAGTACTGTATATGCACATACTGGGGGCGAGATGTGTTTGCAGCAGAGAGAGATCCGCTGCTCTCCTGCGCAAACAGCGACACATTAAAAATTATTTGAAATACATTTTTATTTATAGTGTAGATGTGCAGGGGGTCTCGGGAGCTGAACCGCATTGGTTTCAGGTCTGGGAACCCCCTGCTCCCCGAGATACAGCCCCCTTTAGGGGGTGCTGGTATCCCTCTGCTTGGTTTAAAGGGCCCGACCACGTGATCGCGGCCTGTAAACCAAGCAGAGCAGAGGGATACCGGCACCCCCTAAAGGGGCCTGTATCTCGGGGAGCAGGGGGTCCCCAGACCTGAAACCAGTGCGGTTCTGCTCTGGAGACCCTCTGCACATGTACAGTATCAATAAAACACATACAGTATATACAGTAAATAAACACTCGTTCTTTACCTTAGCGGCTATGCGCTATGGTAAAGAAGCAGCATTTCTGTATTTTTAATAATATTGTACAGTGAGCAGGGGGTTCCCTGAGCCAGAAATCTAAACTCAGGGGACCCCCTGCTCCTGTACAATATTATTAAAAGTACAGAAATGCTGCTTCATTGCCATAGCGTATAGCCGCTAAGGCAATGAAGGGGTTAACCCACCGTGCCCGCTTTATTGTGGGTAGCGTGGGTGGGTGAAGGGGGTATTTGGCCCTTGCTGTGAGTTTAGGACTTGCGGGGGGGTTGCGGGTGCACTTAACCCCTTCACGACCGTAGTAGTTAATGCCGCTACGGTCATAAAGGGGTTAAGCCCTCCTGCTACCCCCCCCCCCCGCAAGCCCTAAACAAGCACCGTTGGGGCTAATACCCCATTCACCCACCCCCGCTACCCACAATAAAAAAAATACACACACACAGCAGCCGCCAAAAAAAAAAAAAAAAATCTAAATAAATAAATAAATAAATGACAATAAATACATTTGAAATACATTTTTATTGATAGTGTAGATGTGCAGGGTTCTCCGGAGCTGAAACGCGTTGGTTTCAGGTCTGGCAACCCCCTGCTCCCCGAGATACAGCCCCCTTTAGGGGGTGCCGGTATCCCTCTGCTTGGTTTAAAGGGCCCGACCACGTGATCGCGGCCTGTAAACCAAGCAGAGCAGAGGGATACCGGCACCCCTTAAAGGGGCCTGTATCTCGGGGAGCAGGGGGTTCCCAGACCTGAAACCAGTGCGGTTCTGCTCTGGAGACCCTCTGCACATGTACAGTATAAATAAAACACATACAGTATATACAGTAAATAAACACCCGTTCTTTACCTTAGCGGCTATGCGCTATGATAAAAAAGCAGCATTTCTGTATTTTTAATAATATTGTACAGTGAGCAGGGGGTTCCCTGAGCCAGAAATCTAAACTCAGGGGACCCCCTGCTCCTGCTCAATATTATTAAAAGTACAGAAATGCTGCTTCATTGCCATAGCGTATAGCCGCTAAGGCAATGAAGGGGTTAACCCACCGTGCACGCTTTATTGTGGGTAGCGGGGGTGGGTGAAGGGGGTATTTGGCCCTTGCTGTGAGTTTAGGACTTGCGGGGGGGTTGCGGGTGCATTTAACCCCTTCACGATCGTAGCAGTTAATACCGCTACGGTCATGAAGGGGATAAGCCCACCCGCTACCCCCCCCCCCGCAAGCCCTAAACAAGCACCGTTGGGGCTAATACCCCATTCACCCACCCCCGCTACCCACATAAAAAAAATACACACACACAGCAGCCGCCAAAAAATAAATAAATAAATCTAAATAAATAAATAAATGACAATAAATACATTTGAAATACATTTTTATTGATAGTGTAGATGTGCAGGGGGTCTCTGGAGCTGAACCGCATTGGTTTCAGGTCTGGGAACCCCCTTCTCCCCGAGATACAGCCCCCTTTAGGGGGTGCCGGTATCCCTCTGCTTGGTTTAAAGGGCCCGGCCACGTGATCGCGGCCTGTAAACCAAGCAGAGCAGAGGGATACCGGCACCCCCTAAAGGGGCATGTATCTCGGGGAGCAGGGGGTCCCCAGACCTGAAACCAGTGCGGTTCTGCTCTGGAGACCCTCTGCACATGTACAGTATCAATAAAACACATACTGCTGCGACACACTTTATTCGAGCAAATACCCAGTATGTACCTGGCAGATACCTGGAATGCGCCGCTACTCACCTCTGACAAGCCCCATTGCATTTGCCTTCCCAGCCTGGGTTCATGCCTGGCTGATGGGCGGCTGATCTGTTAAATGATAATGATTAGGATTTAATAGGCTGCAATGCTTCGTGTGTCTACCAGATGGCATAAATTCATGAATTGTAATGCAGTATATATATATATACTGTGCAGTATTGCAGCCAGCGGGAATAAAATGCTTCAATCCCTGCCTGAAAATACCTCAATGCACTCGGGCAGAAAACAGTCACAAACCTCAATACACCCGGGTATACCCGAATTCGTTGGACTAGCCGAGCTCGAATAAAGTGTGTCGCCAGTGTACAGTATACAGTATAAATAAACACTCCTTCTATACCTTAGCGACTATGCGTTATGGTAAAGAAGCAGCATTTCTGTATTTTAATAATATTGTACAGTGAGCAGGGGGTTCCCTGAGCCAGAAATTAATGCTCAGGGACCCCCCCTGCTCCTGCTCAATATTATTAAAAATACAGAAATGCTGCTTCATTACCATAGCGGATAGCCGCTAAGGCAATGAAGGGGTTAACCCACCGTGCCCGCTTTATTGTGTGTGGTGGGGATGGGTGAGGGGGGTATTTGGCCCTTGGTGTGAGTTTAGGACTTGCGGGGGGGATGCGGGTGCACTTAACCCCTTCACGACCGTAGCAGTTAATACCGCTACGGTCATGAAGGAGTTAAGCCCTCCCGCTACCCCCCCGCAAGCCCTAAACAAGCACCGTTGGGGATAATACCCCATTCACCCACCCCCGCTACCCACAATAAAAAAAATACACACACACAGCAGCCCCACAATTAATAAATAAATCTAAATAAATAAATAAATACATGAAGAGAAATAAATATATACTGTATATATATACTGGATATATATACAGTATATATATAATAACAATCCCTATACATATACAGAATGGTTATCAAAATCATACTGTCCTACAGAGAACGCTTCTCTATACAGACAATAATAATAAACCATTTAATAATCCTAACTGATTTTACAATATAAAACATAACATTCCAATCCACACAATACATTGCATTTACATTGTATAAATGATGCATAAAATCTATGCACCATATACATTCTGCAAATGAATGTTAACAATATAATTGCAAGCTACTCTACCAGTAAATACAAACACTTCCAAACAAGTCAACTATTTTAACCAATCAAGTAAACCAAAATCAATATATACTGTAAGTACCAACCAGAAAACACAATTTAAAACCAAAGCTAACCCTTACAATACCAAGGATTAAATCTATCTAATTGTAAAAAAAACCTTATACTTTATACACAGGATTGCAATGTACATGATGAACAATACAGTACATTCCCTGTATCTCCCTGCCTTCAGTGTAATCTGTTTAAAGCCCCCTCCCCCCTAATTTTTCTGTTAAACAGATTACACTGAAGGGAGAGAGATGTAAAGGCCTAAAGCCCCCTCCCCCCTAATGTTTCTGTTAAACAGATTACACTGAAGGGAGAGAGATGTAAAGGCCTAAAGCCCCCTCCCCCCTAATGTTTCTGTTAAACAGATTACACTGAAGGGAGAGAGATGTAAAGGCCTAAAGCCCCCTCCCCCCTAATGTTTCTGTTAAACAGATTACACTGAAGGGAGAGAGATTTTACAGAAACACACATTAGGGGGAGGGGGCTTTAAACAGATTACACTGAAGGCAGAGAGATGTTTCTGTTACCAGTAAATCTCCCTCCCTGCATTGCTAACCACCCTCACCCCCTACCCACATACCGTTACCCCCCGCCATCCTGGCTATGGCCCCTCCGCTTCTGCAAAACAGACACAAAAATTAAAACATACAAAGTAATGTCCCCTAACCCCTTAATCACCATAGCGGTTATTAACCGCTACAGTCATGAAGGGGTTAACCCACCCTCACCCACCACTCGGGATGCCTACATACCCTCACACACTAACCCCTCCCGTGAGGCCTAACCCACATACCGTTGGGGAAATACCCCACCACCAGTACCCACAATAAAAACAGTACAATGACCCACAATAAACAGCATTATATTTATTAAATACATTACCCACCCCCTGTGCCCCCCCCATAAATACAAGATTTATACAGGGTTCATAACGCAGTCCCATGCTAGTCCCCGGTGGGCTGGCAGGGCACCTGGACAGACCTACAGATTACCAGCAGCATTCCACAGGTTCTGGAGGCCTGCTGGTGGATTCTGCCAGCACCATGGCCCTCAGGTGGTCTCCTTGGGTCACCGTGGGCCACAATTGGGTCCCCACGGTAGGCCCAAGGTTGTCTGGGAGCCCCGGGTAAAACCTACAGGTGTCTGCGGGGCCTCGGGTGGTTCCCATGGGGGTCTGGGGAACTCACGGGTGCTCACTATGGTTCCGCGGTGCCCCCACAGAAGTGGGACCACACATCATCATCATCATCCCCGCACCTACGGGTCGGAGGTGCCCCATCAGAAGTGGGACCACACATCGTCATGCCCGCAGACTATGGGTTGGAGGTGCCCCCACAGAAGTGGGACCACACATCGTCATCCCCGCATGTGTCACCCGTGGAACCACCAGCCTGCTACCCTTTAGGATACCCGAGGATCCCACAGGTGGTCTCCATAGGCCCCACGCAAAAACACGGAATCAAACCCTGAATGTAAAAAAAATAAACCTGGCCTATACATTCAATACATACACCCTCCCCCCCAACCCCTACAGTACAATAATGTGCAAAATAACTATTATCCAGATATGGATAAGAGATTAATTGCCCATTATTAAAAACATTAACTAGCATATACAAATAAATAAAGTACTACTGACCTCATCAATACGAAGTGTCCGTTGCCAGCAAAATCCTTGTCTTGTCCACAACATACATAGCAAATACAAAGCCAATACATTGCAATTACATTCACATATCAATTAACCCCTTAAACACCTTATCAGATAATAACCGCAACGGTGATTAAGGGGTTAAGCCACACAGGCCCGATACCCACCCTTCACCCATGAATTTGTACTGTGGCTTCATCATGCAACTATATATATATATATATATATATATATTGTATATATATACAGAGAGACAGAGAGAGAGATATATACAGTATATATATATACACACGTTATATACACACCCATGATAAACCAATATACAGTACAAATAAATGTAGAAGGGTTATCAAAAGCATACTGCCCTACAACCAAGTAAACAAAAATCAAAAGCCAATACATTGCAATTACATTCAGATATCAATTAACCCCTTAAACACCTTATCAGATAATAACCGCAAAGGTGATTAAGGGGTTAAGCCACACAGGCCCGATACCCACCCTCACCCATGAATTTGTACTGTGGCTTCATCATGCAACTATATATATATACTGTATATATATATACAGAGAGACAGAGAGAAAGAGAGAGAGAGAGATATACAGTATATATATATATATATATATATATATATATATATATATATATATATATATATATATATATATATATATATATATATATATATACACACACGTTATATACACACCAATGATAAACCAATATACAGTACAAATAAATGTAGAAGGGTTATCAAAAGCACTGTCCTACAACCAAACACTTCTCCATACATACACACTAAATTAAAATCAATTTCCTATAATATTCATAACTGATCTCTCAATCTAAATCATCACTAAACCTCTGAAAAGCCATTAAACAACTTACATTCCAATATAAATGATGCCTAAATATCTATGCACCATATACATTCTGCAAGTAAACAAAACTCAATTAGCAATCATTATTTACATCCCTAAACAATTCACACTACATTAGATCCCGAACAATAAAACCATTAACAAATTCACGCCTAGAGCAGAACAATTAAGCCTTTGAAAAAATATAAGTACCGACAAAAATACAACCTTTACAAACCAAGCCTATCCCTGACCTTCCTCAAACACACAATACAATACCAAGGAATACATCTATCTAATTTTAAAATACTTTAAACTCACAATAAAGCATACAGTAGCAGCATACAGTACACAAAATAATTTAAAACACATTTAATCCAGCTTTTAAAACAACATCATTTCTTACCCTGTACTGTATGTATATATCTCTCTAGACATATATACATACATACATAGGCAAGAAATGATATACCACAAAAAAAAATAATACACATGTTAAAAAACCTTTTGAAAAAATTAACAAGTTAAATAAAATACATTTCTTTACTGTAGTTCACTTACCATTACTTGCCCCCACCGACTCCCATTGCGCAGCTTACTCACGAACCAATCCACGATCAGGAACCCATAAAATAAAAAAAACATAAAATAATAAACATTAAACTAAAAATCAAATCCAATCCACGGGTCTTCTAGTTGTAATCCATCTTCATCTGTGTTCTTCTTTCTTCTATCTCCTTCCAGCGGGGCGGGGCGGGGTCTTCTCCCCATCTGCGGCCACGCCCTGGTCTTCCTTCTTTCCCGGAGGTCCTTCCTCCGCGGCGTCTGGCTTCAAAATGAGACGACATAGTCTTTTAAAGACCTATGACGTCACATTTTGCGTCATGGTTCCCACGGTCCTGATTGGACCGTGAAAACCATGTGTTTTGGCCGACAAAAAAAATAATGATATTTTTGTTTCTCTTCATGTATTAATTTATTTATTTGTTTAGATTTATTTATTAATTGTGGGGCTGCTGTGTGTGTGTATTTTTTTTATTGTGGGTAGCGGGGGTGGGTGAATGGGGTATTAGCCCCAACGGTGCTTGTTTAGGGCTTGCGGGGGGGTAGCGGGAGGTCTTAACCCCTTCATGACCGTAGCGGTATTAACTGCTACGGTCGTGAAGGGGTTAAGTGCACCCACAACCCCCCCCCCCTCCCGCAAGTCCTAAACTCACACCAAGGGCCAAATACCCCCCTCACCCATCCCCACTACACACAATAAAGCGGGCACGGTGGGTTAACACCTTCATTGCCTTAGCGGCTATCCGCTATGGTAATGAAGCAGCATTTCTGTATTTTTAATAATATTGAGCAGGAGCAGGGGGGGTCCCTGAGCATTAATTTCTGGCTCAGGGAACCCCCTGCTCACTGTACAATATTATTAAAATACAGAAATGCTGCTTCTTTACCATAGCGCATAGCCGCTAAGGTAAAGAACGAGTGTTTATTTATACTGTATACTGTATGTGTTTTATTGATACTGTACATGTGCAGAGGGTCTCCAGAGCAGAACCGCACTGGTTTCAGGTCTGGGGACCCCCTGCTCCCCGAGATACAGGCCCCTTTAGGGGGTGCCGGTATCCCTCTGCTCTGCTTGGTTTACAGGCCGCGATCACGTGGTCGGGCCCTTTAAACCAAGCAGAGGGATACCGGCACCCCCTAAAGGGGGCTATATCTCGGGGAGCAGGGGGTTGCCAGACCTGAAACCAACGCGGTTCAGCTCCGGAGACCCCCTGCACATCTACACTATCAATAAAAATGTATTTCAAATGTATTTATTGTCATTTATTTATTTAGATTTATTTATTTATTTTTTGGCGGCTGCTGTGTGTGTGTATTTTTTTTATTGTGGGTAGCGGGGGTGGGTGAATGGGGTATTAGCCCCAACGGTGCTTGTTTAGGGCTTGCGGGGGGGTAGCGGGAGGGATTAACCCCTTTATGACCATAGCGGTATTAACTGCTACGGTCGTGAAGGGGTTAAGTGCACCCACAACCCCCCCCCCCTCCCGCAAGTCCTAAACTCACACCAAGGGCCAAATACCCCCCTCACCCATCCCCACTACACACAATAAAGCGGGCACGGTGGGTTAACACCTTCATTGCCTTAGCGGCTATCCGCTATGGTAATGAAGCAGCATTTCTGTATTTTTAATAATATTGAGCAGGAGCAGGGGGGGTCCCTGAGCATTAATTTCTGGCTCAGGGAACCCCCTGCTCACTGTAAAATATTATTAAAATACAGAAATGCTGCTTCTTTACCATAGCGCATAGCCGCTAAGGTAAAGAACGAGTGTTTATTTATACTGTGTACTGTATGAGTTTTATTGATACTTTACATGTGCAGAGGGTCTCCAGAGCAGAACCGCACTGGTTTCAGGTCTGGGGACCCCCTGCTCCCCGAGATACAGGCCCCTTTAGGGGGTGCCGGTATCCCTCTGCTCTGCTTGGTTTACAGGCCGCGATCACGTGATTGGGACCTTTAAACCAAGCAGAGGGATACCGGCACCCCCTAAATGGGGCTGTATCTCGGGGAGCAGGGGGTTCCCAGACCTGAAACCAATGCGGTTCAGCTCCAGAGACCCCCTGCACATCTACACTATCAATAAAAATGTATTTCAAATAATTTTTAATGTGCGGATGTTTGCGCAGAGAGAAAGAATCGGATCTCTCTCTGCTGCAAACACATCTCGCCCCCGCCGCCCATACAGTAGTATCATTTATCTATGTGTATATACAGTACTGTATGTGTACAGTACAGTATGTTAGGGCTTATAGGTGTTGTTGTTATACAGTATATATATATATATATATATATATATATATATATATATATATATATATATATATATATATATATATACTGTGTATATACAGTACTGTATATATATATACTTCATTACAATTCATGAATTTATGCCATCTGGTGGACACGCGAAGCATTGCAGCCTAATAAATCCTGATCATTATCATTTAACAGATCAGGCCCCCGTCAGCAAGGCCCCAGTCAGAGAGAAAGAATCGTATCTCTCTCTGCTGCAAACACATCTCGCCCCCGCCGCCCATACAGTAGTATAATTTATCTATGTGTATATACAGTACTGTATGTGTACAGTACAGTATGTTAGGGCTTATAGGTGTTGTTGTTATACAGTATATATATATATATATATATATATATATATATATATATATACTGTGTATATACAGTACTGTATATATATATACTGCATTACAATTCATGAATTTATGCCATCTGGTGGACACGCGAAGTATTGCAGCCTATTAAATCCTGATCATTATCATTTAACAGATCTGCCCCCGTCAGCCAGGCATGAACCGTGGCTGGGAAGGCAAACGCAACGCGGCTTGTCAGAGGTGAGGAGCGGCGCATTCCAGGTATCTGCCAGATACAAACTGGGCATTTGGTCGAATAAAGTGTGTCGCAGCAGTATATATATATATATATATATATATATATATATATATATATATATATATATATATATATATATATATATATATATATATTTATATATTTAATTTTTTAGTGTGGGGCTGTTATGTGTGTAGTTTTTTTATTGTGGGTAGCGGGGGTGGCCGAAGTTGGTATTAGCCCCAACGGTGGTTGTTTAGGGCTTACGGGTGGGTAGCGGGAGGTCTTAACCCCTTCATGACCGTAGCTGTATTAACCGCTAAGGTCATGAATGGGTTAAGACCACCCGCAATCCCCCCGCAAGCCCTAAACAACCACCAAGGGCCAAATACCCCCTTCACCCACCCCGCTACCCACAATAAACCGGGCACGGCTGGTTAACCCCTACATTGCCATAGCGGTTAGCCGCTAAGGTCATGAAGTGGCCTTTAAATGCATTTTTCCTGCCTCGGATGCATGCCAGGGGGCTCCGGTGCTGGTATTAATGGGTATCGGCTTTTCGGTGCTTAGTGCATGAGGCCCTGTGTCTCCATCGGTCAGCCATCCAGAAGGCACTGGACAATACTAAAGTTAAGGAGGATTTGACACACCAACCAGTGGCCAAGCACTTCAAAGAGAAGAAGCATGGATTATCCACCTTGTGCTGCATGCCAATCGCCCAGGTTCGGACCTCTGGAAGAGGTGGTTACCACAACAGAGCATTGCTGCAACTGGAAGCAAGACTTATTCACAGCCTGGTTACTCTGAGTCCTCAAGGCCTAAACTCGGACTTTAAACTCAGTTGCTTCCTATAAAAACAGACCAATGCACACTCTGGACTTTAATAGGTCTGATGTATACAGCTGCTAATATGCAATTCATTCTTACTTGCACCTATCTGATTTTGACAATCTGCATTGGCATATAATTTAGTTTGGTCAGTGGTAGATTACTGTTATCTCTAGTTGCTACACTAAAAGGGTCTCATGCAGTAAGCGTTGATAAGGATTTTTTCGGCATTTTATAGCCAAAATTGGGTTTGAGATTCAGTAAACGCCGATAAGTGCTTGATTTTGGCAGTTTTCGTAGCCGATATTTTTGTTATGGCCAGTCGCCTGCCGATAAGCCTGTTTTCGGCACTGATCGCCACTTTTTTAAATCGGCTGGATTCAAGTACTGCACCGACACACTTTATTCGAGCAAATACCCGGTATGTACCTGGCAGATACCTGGAATGCGCCACTCCTAACCTCTGACAAGCCCCGTTGCATTTGCCTTCCCAGCCTGGGTTCATGCCTGGCTGATGGGCGGCTGATCTGTTAAATGATAATGATTAGGATTTAATAGGCTGCAATAATTTGCGTGTCTACCAGATGGCATAAATTCATGAATTGTAATGCAGTTTATATATATATACTGTGCAGTATTGCAGCCAGCGGGAATAAAATGCTTCAATCCCTGCTTGGAAAATAACTCAATGTACTCGGGCAGAAAACAGTCACAAACCTCAATACACCCGGGTATACCCGAATTCGTGGGACTAGCCAAGCTCGAATAAAGTGTGTCGCCAGTGTACCAAAATCAGCGTATCGGGGCTGATCGGCAGTAGGAAATTGAGATGTTATGGCCAATTTCTCCCGCCAACTAAAGTTGGCAAGTTGGAGGGGAGAACGATCGCTAAGGCTGCCGGAACGGCACTTAGAAAAAAAAAATCTTCTGTACATCAATGGAGTCAATGGAGCGGGGACGTATAACAGTATAGTACTGTTTACGTTTCATTGCTCACAATACAAAGGGGATTTGCATTACAGTGTGGGGGGCATTCCATGCATTGTGTCACAGCTGACGTGTATTATTTGCATAACATTGTACTTTTAGATGTTTTCATCATTTGCGTGTCACATTACTCATCATGTGATGATGTGTCAAGGGAAAATCCTATACTCAACTCTTAAAGGAGAACCTCACATCATATCACACATTTTACTGAACTGAGCGACAATTCTTTATATGATGTTACACATGTCACACATCTAACACATACACCATATATTCATGTTGCTTTACATTACACAATGCTTGTAATGTGTAACGCATCTTGAAACGTTCATGTACATCTTTCTTCTCATGTTTACATGTAGTTTTGGGTCCTCCCTTTTTCATGACGTCACTTATTGGACACTCAATCACATTGCATGTTTACATTGTAAATGTTGCATTACAAGCACTTCAACCTAACTTCTACACACATCTACAGTAATTCATCATTGGGACACCTTTCAAACTGATTCTATAGCAACTATCCTCATGCAATAAATGTATGCATATGCACACGAGAATTCATTGTTGGCAACATGTGACAATAACATGGCTAATTACACATGTTGCAGCAAACATTTTACACGCCAATTTCAGGCTCTTTGTCAAATTACATGACTGACTGTTGCGTTCAGAAGTGTTAAATGCATTGCACATTAAATTAATTTTTTTCAAGCAATGTTTGTACAAAGCTTCACGTGACATCATTGGCAAATATCATGATTCCCTGCAGAATACACAGAACAAATACTTCTAACATCAAGTGCAGACAGCTTGGGACAGAAGTACTTTAATATGTTAATGTAACACCTTGCATTTAACTATGTCACCTGACATCATCACATACCTATTTAAAGGACGCCCATTACCTGCTCATTCACAGCTACTCATTTCAAAATGTTGCGATTGTTTAGGAGACGGAGGAACATTCTTTTTTATGACATGCTTGCTGATCAAGAGAATGACATAGGGCAAGGGAGGGACAGACCCAGGGACAGTGACAGGCACGTGGATACGACAGGGACAGGGAGAGGGACAGGTAGAGGGACAGGTAGAGGGACATGAGATCAGAGGAGAAGACAGAGGAAACAACTTGTGCCTCGTCCACGTGTGTACAGGGAGAGAACCCTGTTAGATGGGATGAGTGAGGAGGAGATAGTAAGTTGCTATCGTTTGAGTTCAGCAGCAATCTTATCTCTTTATGAGGAGATAAGGGGAGATTTAGATTTTGTGACAGCCAGAGGTCGTGCAGTCCCTGGGCTTGTTAAAATGCTGTGCTCATTACATTATCTTGCTTCCGCGTCATTCCAGACAACTGTGGGCATAGTGGGCGGGGTCTCGCAATCTACATTCTCGCGGGCCTTTGCCCAGTTTCTCTATGCACTCAATAGACGCGCTAGGAATTATATTCATTTTCCTACATAGGCGACAGAGTGGCTGGAAGTCAGGACTGGCTTTTATAATATAGCAGGGATACCATGTGTGCTGGGTGCAATCGATTGCACACATGTTGCTTTGATTGCACCTAGTCAGAGTGAGCATGTTTACCGCAATCGTAAGCACTACCATTCACTCAATGTACAGGTGGTATGTGATGCCACGATGAGGATAATGCATGTGGTACCCAAATTCCCTGGTTCCAGTCACGATTCCTCTATCCTGAGGAACTCTTCAGTCTTCCATGCGTTCGAAGAGGGACATTTTGAACATGGTTGGCTGCTGGGTGAGTACAGATTTAGATGTTCTAACACAAAACACATTTTTCTTTAGGAATGTTGGCATTGTAGAATCTTATCACTAATGTAAGCTTATGTGTGCTCCATTCATTATAGGTGACTCGGGATACGGAATTAGGCCGTGGCTCTTGACTCCGGTGCTAAACCCTCAAACTGAAGCAGAGGAGAGGTACAATGCAGCCCATATCTCTACAAGATCTGTTATAGAGAGGACATTTGGCCTACTCAAGACCAGATTTAGGTGTCTGGACAGAACTGGTGGGGCTCTTCTATACAAGCCTCAAAAAGTGTCTGATATTATCCTTGCCTGTTGCATTTTGCACAATGTTGCACTCAGGCACAATGTACAATCAGACCTAGCTGAGCCTTTGGTAGACGAGCATCCAACCCATGTAGCTGCTGAAAATGAACAAACAGCCAGTGGTGGCCAGACACGCCAGAATCTCATCAATTCCTTTTTTTCTTGTAAGTAAAAACATATATGTTCCTAGTACTACTTTTATAGATTAATTATGTTATATTAACAATAATGTTTCTTTATATAACCTTCTGTTAGGACACAGATGAATATGGGTTGCACACCTTTCTTTTCTCTGCTGTGTGCACAAAGGGATGTGGCAGCGGTATGTTATTGTTGCACAGGTTATATAATCCCTCTTCAATTGTACATTAGTTGTGTGTATGTGAATACAACTGGGGTAACAAAGCAGTAATATTTTAGCATTGTGTTGTTCCTTATGCTAACACAATACACATAGTATGGCCATAGTCATACATTCTTGCAGTATGCTTACATACAATGTTATTGGTGCAGTGTAACATGTACATCCATATGATGTGTACACCAGGCTGCTTTACATTTTGAATGTCATTAAATATACATGGTGTTGCACATTTAACACCAAATACACACTTTGCTGTGTTGCTTACGGTACTGAAGATGGCATGTCAATGTTTGCAATTTATATATTGTTCCTTTGCATTATAGGTATATCTCCAGTATGACTGATCATGGTATGTATATTTGCTGACATCTGGCATAAGATGTGCCTACCTCAATATTCGTATAATTATTTGAACTAAAAACCCAACATATTGGTTCAAAGACAAATGTTACATATATGTACTTTCTGTATCATGTACATGCATTTAGCTACTATTGAGGTTTCATGTGCATTGTATTAGAAAATGATTACTCCCATTTCATCACATTTAATGTATGTTCCCTTATAAATTCCATTAATGTAATATAGAGGTGTTTGGAGAGAAGGGGATAACTATACTTATTTGTTTGCTTACGGGAGCTCATTAATCTCGGATGCAATTGACTGATCATAACACTCCATGCATGAATGCCTGTAATCACAACAATGCGTGGTACATCTTATATTTAGTAATGTAGGTGATTATTAATGCTACAAATTATTTGTCAACATTACTTAAAATGTGTCACATGTGTATGTAGAAGTCACACGTGTGTTGATGTGACCTACATGTAACAAGTGTCAAAGTGTAAACAAAACCACTATTGTGTCAATAATTTTAATGTAATTTTGCATTTCTAATTTCCCACAATGACAATGTTGGTAATATATTTGGAATGTCATTGACGTCACTTCATCATTATCATGATGATAATTATCAAGTATTCTCAAAATATAAGCGTCAATCACGTGCACATTAGCATAGGCACACTATTTAAGACAACTGTTTGTGTCTGTATCAATTTGTGTATGATCCATGTATAACACCGACAAATGATAACAGCAGGTTTATTATGGTAGCTTATATCATCATATTGACTGTACTATGTATGTGTTGAACGTTTAATAAACACAGTAAACTATAGTTAGTTTGGTACATGAAATATACACATAAACGTACTTCATTACATGATGTTGATGTAATATTCAGAACATCATGCATTGTAGGGGACCACAACATCTTGCCAATAACATTATTTGCTACAGTCCCAAACCATTTTATCAACATACCCATGTAACAAGAGATTTTTAACAAGAAATGGCTAGTTGGTTGTAAGTGTCCTTTACATTGGGAGAAGGAGTGGCTCAGTGAGTAAAGACACACACTGGCACTGAGAGTTTGAAGCAGGGGAGTCTGGTTCAATTCTCGGTGTCGGCTCCTTGTGACCTTGGGCAAGTCACTTTATCTCCCTGTGCCTCAGGCGGCAAAAAATAAATTGTAAGCTCCACGGGCCAGGGACCTCAGCCTGAAAATTGTGTCTGTAAAGTGCTGCGTACAACTAGCAGCGCTATACAAGAACATGCTCATATTATTATTATAATTATTATTATTGTTACATAGTTTCAACAGTCATACGTTCCATTACACAATAGAATACACAAATGTGTTAGCAGAGTGGGAATGGTTGTTATATATAAAACACACCATGGCCTAAAATGTTAGTAGTAATTAAAGAACACTCAAGAAAATTTCTAGCTGCACTCTTTTGCAACATCATTATGTTAATTAAGTGCTTATGCAATATAGGCATAAGGGTATCACATTTTTAATTGTTTGTTAATAAGCGCGGCAAGCAATATAAAATTAGTTCCATATGTAGTATAGTAGTCGGTGGCTCCTCCTCACAATCATCTCATATAAAGGTAGACCCTTCTGAAATCATACATTGATCCGATTGTATCTTCCCCGACATCTCTGAAATACAGCAAACACATGATGGTCAAAGATGGCACCTTACTATATATATATCCGTGACAACGCGTTACACAGCTCTATATGATTGTGTACATACACACGTCAGTCACTTATATGTTAGAACTACAAGTGTACATCATTATGTAATCGAGAATTAAATTAGTAGCAGGCAAAACTATGTATATGAAGTTAACGTTGCCTGTATATTGAAAAATGTGCGCGCACATCTTAGTGTGCGCACGCACTTCACGCTTGGGTCGACTAACTGTTAGCGCATGCGCAAAGCAATGCGTACGTTGTGCGTTCAATACATGTTGAAAATAGCATTAACCATTAAATATTTATTTCAAATACAATGAAGGCGAAACTACATTCCTTCTAAACGAGTACATCTGTATTCTTTTTAAACAGACGTGTGTGGACAGAAAGCACGGCCGATAACACAATGCTCAAATGCAATACGTGTGACGTCATGTTAAGCCAGCGTGAAGCACACGCAAACACTCCTCCCACTCAATTAACATTCGGCTAATGCCCAGTGTACGCCCACAAACACTGAGGCGCACGCATGACACAGTGCAGTTACCGTAACTATAACAAAACAACACAGCCAATAGGCTTTGACGCGCGCACGTTGCTTGGGGGCGGGACTTACATCCGTAATCCTTTTTAAGGACGCCTTGGCACATGACAAGGGTCCCACGTCCCACTCTCCCTGTGTCACCCTCCCTCTCCCTGTGTCACCCTCCCTCTCCCTGTGTCACCCTCCCTCTCCCTGTGTCACCCTCCCTCTCCCTGTGTCACCCTCCCTCTCCCTGTGTCCCCCTCCCTCTCCCTGTGTCACCCTCCCTCTCCCTGTGTCACCCACCCTCTCCCTCTCCCTGTGTCACCCTCTCCCTGTGTCACCCTCTCCCTGTGTCACCCTCTCCCTGTGTCACCCTCTCCCTGTGTCACCCTCTCCCTGTGTCACCTTCCCTCTCCCTGTGTCACCCTCCCTCTCCCTGTGTCACCCTCCCTCTCCCTGTGTCACCCTCTCTCTCCCTGTGTCACCCTCTCTCTCCCTCTCCCTGTGTCACCCTCTCTCTCCCTGTCCCTGTGTCACCCTCTCCCTGTCCCTGTGCCACCCTCTCCCTGTCCCTGTGTCACCCTCTCCCTGTCCCTGTGTCACCCTCTCCCTGTGTCACCCTGTCCCTGTGTCACCCTCTCGCTGTCCCTGTGTCACCCTCTCCCTCTCCCTGTGTCACCCTCTCCCTCTCCCTGTGTCACCCACCCTCTCCTTGTGTCACCCACCCTCTCCTTGTGTCACCCACCCTCTCCCTGTGTTGCCCTCTCCCTGTGTCGCCCTCTCCCTCTCTCTGTCACCCTCTCTCTGTCACCCTCTCCCTCTCTCTGTCACCCTCTCCCTCTCTCTGTCACCCTCTCCCTCTCTCTGTCGCACTCTCCCTCTCTCTGTCGCACTCTCTCTGTCGCACTCTCTCTTTGTCTCTCATTCTCTCACTGTGTGTGTCTCTCATTCTCTCTCTTTCTCTGTGTGTCTCTTTCTCTGTGTGTCTCTCTTTCTCTCTGTGTGGGTGTGCCGCTCTCTGTGTGTGTGTGGGTGTCTGTCTGTCTGTCTCTCTCTGTCTCTCTCTGTGAAGCGCCGACGTCCAGACACTGGTTAAGGGGTTCAGGAAACTAGTCATTCACATCTGGCTTTTATTTCTAGATCCGACATTGACACACACACACACACACACACGACTAATTGTAGTATAATGTAATACAATAAATACATTTATGTCAAAAACGAATGTTGTTCTGACTAGGAATTTATTAAATGTATTTTATTTATATATTTTATTTTAAAGCAGGGTTGGGGGCAGGACTAGGGGCGGAGTTGGGGGTGGGACTAGGGCGGAGTTGGGGGCGGGACTAGGTGGCGAGTAGATTTTTTGGTTGGGCGAGTAGATTTTTGGGTGATTTGTCGAACACTGTATATATATATATATATATTTGTCAGTGAAACCAAACTTTTAATGTGTGTGTATATTACAATATTTAAGGGTTTATATGTAAAGAGGGATTTTTATATTGGTGTGATTTATTTAAAGGTTAAAATAATAGAGGCTTACAAATTGTTATGGCCTACTGCATTGACCTGTCTGGTAAATGTGATTTACCATCAAACAAGGGTTATTTTTCAATTTAGAAGGCCTGTAGTGTTACAACCAATAATATCTCTGTAATGCAGGTGTACACAGAACATATTGATGGCAGTAAGTAGGCCTTGTATGAAACCTATTTAAATGGTGATAAACATGAGTGAATTAAGTAATAAACATTTGTTTTAGGCCAATACTGTTATAGGCTCACAGTTAGTATAGTTCACAAACATTAGGCCTGTATTATTAAAATACTGTGTTTTCACAAGGAAGCATGAAGTGTATGTTTTGTGAAAATACATCTATACCAGTTTAGATAGTACAAATCATAAATATATATATATATATATATATATATATATATATATATATATATATATATATATATATATATATATATATATGTATATATATATATATGATATATATATATATATATATATATATCTACTATATATTTGTGAAATCACTGTATGTCTGCGTCCCAAGGGTCAATTGCATTGGACCTTGGGCCTGTCACTCCTGCTCAGGCCATGCCCGCCCCCGCACACCTCTCATTGGCCTACGTCCAACACCAATGCCACACTGTCCCACCCCTCACTGACTCTCATTGGCCTGCGTCCAATGCCCGCCCCCGCACACCTCTCATTGGCCTGCGTCCCACCCCTCACTGACTCTCATTGGCCTGCGTCCAATGCCCGCCCCCGCACACCTTTCATTGGCTTGCGTCCCACCCCTCACTGACTCTCATTGGCCTGCGTCCAATGCCCGCCCCCGCACACCTCTCATTGGCCTGCGTCCAACACCAATGCCCTAATACTTCCACACTGTCCCACCCCTCACTGAGTTTTGGGAACGCTGGGGCCACGCTTCACAGCTATCAAAACCTTCACGTCTGCTACCACAGACTGCCGAATCAGGTACAGCAGTGTTTCCCAAACTGTGCGCCGCGGCGCCCTGGTGCGCCGCGGCTTGGCTAGAGGGGCGCCGCGATCAGGGCCGCCAGCAGCGGGAAACAAGGTCTGCTAGCTCATTTAAAAAAAAAAAAAACCTCTGAGGGGAAGCAGAGGAGCGGTCACGTGACCGCTCCCAACCAATGGGGCTGCAGCCTGCCCGGCATTGCAACTGCAGAGCCACCAGACAGCACCAAGGTGTGTGTGTGTGTGTGTGTGTGTGTGTGTGTGTGTGTGTGTGTGTGTGTGTGTGTGTGTGTGTGTGTGTGTGTGTGTGTGTGTGTGTGTGTGTGAAAAACGGGCTGCAGGGTGTGTGTGAAAAACGGGCTGCAGGGTGTGTGTGTGTTGTGTGTGTGTGTGTGTGTGTGTGAAAAACAGGCTGCAGGGTGTGTGTGTGTGTGTGTGTGTGTGTGTGTGTGTGTGTGTGTGTGTGTGTGTGTGTGTGTGTGTGTGTGTGAAAAACGGGCTGCAGGGTGTGTGTGTGTGTGTGTGTGTATATATGTGTGGTGTGTGTGTATATATGTGTGGTGTGTGTGTGTGTGTGTGTGTATATATGTATATATGTATATATGTGTGTGTATGTGTGGTGTATATATATATATATATATATATATATATATATATATATATATATATATATATATATAATGTGTATGTGTGGTGTATATATATGTGTGGTGTGTGTGTGTGTGTGTGTGTGTGTGTGTGTGATGTGTGTGTGGTGTGTGCGTGTGAATATATTTATCAAAGTTGCACAATGTTCAAAATAAATTATTCTCACATGTCTTTTTTTTTTTTCATTCTTAAATATTATATAATACACACACACACACACACACACACACACACACACACACACACACACACACACACACACACACACACACACACACACACACACACACACACACACACACACACACACACACACACACACACACACACACACACACACACACACAGCTACCAAGTGACAAACACACACAGTGATACCCGCCTACCAAGCGCGCTTGCTGTCTCCTCTGCCAGGACAGCGAAAAGCTCCTGGTAGAGCAAGCGGCAGCAAGCAAGAGCGAGCAGCAGCACCTAAGCGCTTACTATGTCCCAGGCCAGAGGAACTATAGCAGCGCTGATTACAGATGCAGGGGCTTTGTGCATCTTTTCAGCCTGGCTCAGCGACGCTGAGAGAGGGAGGCCCGGCGCGCACGCTGGAGGAGCAGCACCGGGAGACTGAGAGAGAGAGTGAGGTCAGAGAGAGAGTGATGTCAGAGAGAGAGAGAGAGTGAGGTCAGAGAGAGAGAGAGTGAGGTCAGAGAGAGAGAGTGAGGTCAGAGAGAGAGAGAGAGGTCAGAGAGAGAGAGTGAGGTCAGAGAGAGAGAGTGAGGTCAGAGAGAGAGAGAGAGAGAGTGAGGTCAGAGAGAGAGTGAGGTCAGAGAGAGAGTGAGGTCAGAGAGAGAGAGTGAGGTCAGAGAGAGAGAGTGAGGTCAGAGAGAGAGAGTGAGGTCAGAGAGAGAGAGTGAGGTCAGAGAGAGAGAGTGAGGTCAGAGAGAGAGAGTGAGGTCAGAGAGAGAGTGAGGTCAGAGAGAGAGAGAGGGAGGTCAGAGAGAGTGTGAGGTCAGAGAGAGAGAGAGGTCTGAGAGAGAGAGAGTGAGAGAGAGAGTGAGGTCAGAGAGAGAGAGAGTGAGGTCAGAGAGAGTGAGGTAAGAGAGAGAGAGAGTGAGGTCAGAGAGAGTGAGAGTGTGTGAGAGAGACACCAACTGCGCACTGCAACTGTTAGGTATGTATATACACCTTTGTTTTTACTTTGGGCGCCGCGTAAAAATCCTGATCGCCTTGGGGAGCCTTGAACCGAAAAAGTTTGGGAACCACTGAGGTACAGAATCTACACACAACGCACAAACACAGCACACACACATTCACACAACACCAAACACTGCAGACTGCCTCATCAAACCCCCCCTCCCCTCCACGCCACACATCTCTTTCCCGCAACCGGACCGCGAGGCCGCGGCCTACACTCACACACCATGGCAACGATGTCCCTCCCCCTATCCCGCTACCTCACACAGTGTAGCTCCCGCGAACCGCACAGCACGCCTCATCTCCTGCACCTCACACAGCTCCCTACCGCAACCGGACCGCGAGGCCCCCTACCCCGCTACACCATGCCACCAATGTCCCTCCCCCTATCCCGCTAGCTCACACAGTGTAGCTCCCGCGAACCGCACAGCACGCCTCACATCTCCTGCACCTCACACATCTCCCTACCGCAACCGGACCGCGAGGCCCCCTACCCCGCTACACCATGCCACCAATGTCCCTCCCCCTATCCCGCTACCTCACAGTGTAGCTCCCGCGGACCGCACAGCACGCCTCACATCTCCTGCACCTCACACATCTCCCTACCGCAACCGGACCACGAGGCCGCGGCCTACACTCACACACCATGGCAACGATGTCCCTCCCCTATCCCGCTACCTCACACAGTGTAGCTCCCGCGGACCGCACAGCACGCCACATCTCCTGCACCTCACACAGCTCCCTACCGCAACCGGACCGCGAGGCCGCGGCCTACACTCACACACCATGGCAACGATGTCCCTCCCCCTATCCCGCTACCTCACACAGTGTAGCTCCCGCGGACCGCACAGCACGCCTCATCTCCTGCACCTCACACAGCTCCCTACCGCAACCAGACCGCGAGGCCCCCTACCCCGCTACACCATGCCACCAATGTCCCTCCCCCTATCCCGCTACCTC
The DNA here is from genome assembly GCF_040206685.1 of Ascaphus truei. Classification (NCBI taxonomy): domain Eukaryota; kingdom Metazoa; phylum Chordata; class Amphibia; order Anura; family Ascaphidae; genus Ascaphus; species Ascaphus truei. The sequence goes on along the minus strand of NC_134484.1, from coordinate 280,465,816 downwards.
ACACAGTGTAGCTCCCGCGAACCGCACAGCACGCCTCACATCTCCTGCACCTCACACATCTCCCTACCGCAACCGGACCGCGAGGCCCCCTACCCCGCTACACCATGCCACCAATGTCCCTCCCCCTATCCCGCTACCTCACACAGTGTAGCTCCCGCGGACCGCACAGCACGCCTCACATCTCCTGCACCTCACACATCTCCCTACCGCAACCGGACCGCGAGGCCGCGGCCTACACTCACACACCATGGCAACGATGTCCCTCCCCCTATCCCGCTACCTCACACAGTGTAGCTCCCGCGGACCGCACAGCACGCCTCACATCTCCTGCACCTCACACAGCTCCCTACCGCAACCGGACCGCGAGGCCGCGGCCTACACTCACACACCATGGCAACGATGTCCCTCCCCCTATCCCGCTACCTCACACAGTGTAGCTCCCGCGGACCGCACAGCACGCCTCATCTCCTGCACCTCACACAGCTCCCTACCGCAACCGGACCGCGAGGCCGCGGCCTACACTCACACACCATGGCAACGATGTCCCTCCCCCTATCCCGCTACCTCACACAGTGTAGCTCCCGCGGACTGCACAGCACGCCTCATCTCCTGCACCTCACACAGCTCCCTACCGCAACCGGACCGCGAGGCCGCGGCCTACACTCACACACCATGCCACAAATGTTCCTCCCCCTATCCCGCTACCTCACACAGTGTATGACAACACCTACCACTGGAAATCAGATGTTCGTTGAAATAAAATATGTTTTCCTAACTATTTTACTGTCTGTATAATGTACACAACACTCACCCACACAAAACCCCCTCATACACACACACACACACACGCAAACATCCTGTCATTCTATGCCACACACTACACTCAAAAACATGCCATTTTTAACATGTGTATGACCAACAACACGCACTCACACACGTCACACACACAACATGCCTCATACACACACACACGCCATCACACACCAGCAACACACACACATGCTCTCACACACACCACACACCATGCCACCAATGTCACTCCCGCTATCCCGCTACCTCACACACTCTACCTCCCGTGGAACAACCAGCACGCCTGACATCTCCTGCACCTCACACATCTCCCTCCGCAACCGGACCGCAACGCCGCGGACTACAGTCAAACAGCATGCCACCAATGTCACTCCCGCTACCTCACACACTGTATGACAACACCTACCACTGAAACTCAGCTGTTCCTTACAATAAAATATGTTTTCCTAACAATTTCACTGTCTGTATAATTTATTCTAAAACACTTCTCACACCACCACTCACACACAACACTCACCCACACAAAACCCCCTCATACACACACACACACACACACGCAAACATCCTGTCATTCTATGCCACACATAACAACAAATCACACCTCACCTTCACCCTCATAATACACACACTACACTCAAAAACATGCAATTTACAACATGTCTATGACCAATAACACGCACTCACACACACAACATGCGTCATACACACACACATGCCATCACACACGCCACATACACACATGCTCTCACACACACCACACACCATCACACACAACACACACAAATACACAAACACATGCACACACACACGCACTCAGCAACGCCACACGCCCTCAACCACGCAACACACGTACTCACACACACACACCAACCTCCTCTGCTGATACAACACACAAAACAACACTTCAACATAACCTTAACTACCACACATAACACAACCACCACTAAACAAACACACCCAACCCACTGTTCCAATTACCTACCCTTCACCATACACACTACACTGAATACAATGCACATTTACACGTCTCACCACCCACTCCCATTGCACATCAACATCCCAACACACACAAACATATACAACAACACAACACCTCCGCTACTAACACACCTAGCACAATAAATCACCTCTTCCTTTCAATAACATATTTTACACAAAACATTACTATTTACACATCTGTCTAATTTATTGCACACAAACACTCAACTAACCAACACTGACACACACACTCACACACCACACACTCACTATCACATCACACACTCACTCATCCACACACACACCCCACACAATCAACAATCACACACAATAATTACATACACAGTCACCCACCCACCCACTCAGTCACCCACCCACTCAGTAACCCACCCACCCACTCACTTAGTCACTCAAAAACTCACTTAGTCACCCACTCACTCAGTCACCCACCCACTCACTCACTCAGTCAAGTCACCCACCCAGTCAGTCACCCACCCAGTCAGTCACCCACCCAGTCAGTCAAGGTCACCCATCCAGTGACCCACCTACCCACACACCCACCCAGTCACCCACCCACTCAGTCACCCACCCACTCAGTCACCCACCCAGTCAACTCAGTCAACTCAGTCACCCACCCACTCAGTCACCCACCCACTCAGTCACCCACCCAGTCACTCAGTCACCCACCCAGTCACTCAGTCACCCACCCATTCAGTCACCCATTCAGTCAGTCACCCAGTCACACACCCATTCAGTCAGTCACCCACTCACCCACCCACTCACTCACCCAGTCAGTCACCAAGTCAGTCACCCACTCACCCACCCAGTCAGTCACCCACTCACCCACCCAGTCAGTCACCCACTCACCCACCCAGTCAGTCACCCACTCACCCACCCAGTCAGTCACCCACTCACCCACCCAGTCAGTCACCCACTCACCCACCCAGTCAGTCACCCACTCACCCAGTCAGTCACCCACTCACCCACCCAGTCAGTCACCCACTCACCCACCCAGTCAGTCACACACTCACCCACCCAGTCAGTCTCCCACTCACCCACCCAGTCAGTCTCCCACCCAGTCAGTCTCCCACCCACTCTCCCACTCAGTCTCCCACTCACCCACCCATTCAGTTTCCCACTCACCCACCCATTCAGTTTCCCACTCACCCACCCATTCAGTTTCCCACTCACCCACCCATTCAGTTTCCCACTCACCCACCCATTCAGTTTCCCACTCATCCACCCATTCAGTTTCCCACTCACCCACCCATTCAGTCTCCCACTCACCCACCCATTCAGTCTTCCACTCACCCACCCATTCAGTCTCACACTCACCCACCCATTCAGTCTCACACTCACCCACCCATTCAGTCTCACACTCACCCACCCATTCAGTCTCACACTCACCTACCCAGTCTCACCCAAAACCACCCACCCAGTCACTGACCCCACCCACCCACTCACCGACCCCACCCACCCACTCACCGACCCCACCTACCCACTCACTGACCCACCCAGTCACCGACCCCAGTCACTGACCCACCCAGTCACCGACCCTGAAAAAGTCACCCAGTCACCGACCCAAACTCACCCACCCACCCACCAACCCAGAGTCACCCACCCACCCACCTACCCAAAGTCACCCACCCACCGACCCAAAGTCACCCACCGACCAAAAGTCACCCACCCACCAACCCAAAGTCACCCACCCACCGACCCAAAGTCACCCACCGACCCAAAGTCACACACCCACCGACCCAAAGTCACACACCCATCGACCCAAAGTCACCCACCCACCGACCCAAAGTCACCCATCTACCGATCCAAAGTCAAACCGACCCAAAGTCACCCACCCAGTCACCGACCCAAAGTCACCCACTCAGTCACCAACCCACCCACCCACCCACTCAGTCAAGTGTCACCCACCCACACAGTCACCCACACACTCAGTCAACTCAGTCACCCACCTAGCTGTCAAGGGGGGGGGGAAGCCTAACCCTGTCGTACGCCCCCCCCAAAATTACATCCCGGGCAACGCCGGGTCTCTCAGCTAGTATATATATATATATATATATATATATCAAATAACAGGGGAAAAAAAGGGGGAGAGGGATAGGGAAAAAGAACCTCGCATCTACTAGTACAGGATTAATGCCACCATAAGCCAAACGAAAATATCTTATTTAGTTTACATGAATGAGGTTTGGCGGTGCTCACAGGTTGTGAATAATGTGAGTGAAAAGAGAAAAAAAGTAACCCGTATGGGAGCACTCAGGTATGCAATTGATATATTAGTTTATTTATTTGACACAGTGCAAAAAGGGGACGAATAAACAGTACATGATTAAAAACACTTAAAAAAGAGGCATGGACCCCTGTCACGGGTGTTACCCTGAAACACTGATGAAAAGTACTAGGGAACGACACACATTGTCAACCCTAAACATGAATAGGATAGTGACTCAAAAAACACTAGGGTAAGTCAAAGTAAATCACAATTGGTTATTGGGTTCAAAGGCACCTATACAACGCTAAGGATATGCACACTACACACCAAACAATAGACTAGTCAAAGTATACTGACAGTCTCAAAGCATCACACATCTGCATGAACATAGTGAAATCCCTAGATGTGTAGAACAGTAAAGTTAGTGAATAGCATATATAGGAAAATATCTAATGAACACCTATTGTATAACCTCTTATCTGTTATCAGTGTCCCTAATGAAAAAATGAAAAGTCACAGTCCAAAAAAATAGTTTGCATGAGTGCTGGGTAGCATAGTTACGTGAGCCATGGGTCAGGGGTCCTGCCTAGCACCCCCACTCCGACGCGTTTCGTCCAGAGACTTTGACTAGGAGTGGTGAGGGAACTAAAGCTGAATACTGTTTATGTAGGGTTGTTTTTCGCGCCAAAAACGGATGAGGGCGGCAGCAGCTGCAGGTGCTTAAATAAATTACTGCTGATGTGCCGTGTCTGCGTGTCAGACTGGCACGCATGATGTCAGCTCGAATAGTGTGCGCATGCGCGGCTTGTAGGTATTAAGTTCTACATATATATCTACTGCGCATGTGCAGAATGTAGCGTCCCAATGTTTACGCCTAATATAGTGATATACAAAGTGTCACGACACTGTATTAGTGCGTGTCAACTTGGACCGCACACCGCGCATGCGCGCTGAGTGTGTCTATTGATCCATGCGATCCTGCACGGTGGCGCTCTCAAAAATAACTGTAGTGGCAGTGATGATTGCCCATTGTCACATATATACAGGGTATTAAGGGGATTGATATGATTAATGTTCACTAATAGTAAAAATAGCAGCAAGCATAATTCAAAACAAATCTAAGAAGTGCCACAGAGAAAGGCCCATGTATGGGAGCTGCAACAGCGCTCCCTAATGGAGCGGAGGCGTATTGAGTGCATATTGTTAAATCACAATGAGCTGTATACCCTCAGTGTTTGTGCCAGATACTGCTGCGGCCAAGTTTATTCGAGCATTTGCCCGTTCTTGGCCGCAGCAATAGCCTGGCGCGCGCCCGAGGGTGACGGGCGCGCGCCGAAGCAGCGGAAGAGCGCCCTCCGATCGGGGCGCTCTCCCTACCGCTGCCGGGTCCACCGGGTCCCCCGGAACCCCCTGCCGCCGTCCCCCACATCGCGGGACACCAGGGCTCCCTCGGGGAGCCCTGGACGCGCGTGCAGGGGGTGCAGGCTCCCGAAGACGCGTGACCGCGCGTCTATGACGCGCGGCACGCCGAGGGGCGGCCACTAGCAAGCCGGGAAATCTCCCGGCTTGCGGATCTGGCCGCACTGCAATTAAGTGTGTCGGCAGTGTAACATGACACATCCAATATTGTGCAATACAAAAGAGAATTGAAAAACATGTGCAACATATATCATTGTAGTCAAAATATGACAGAGTCCAGTGAATAGTAATTGAATCCATAGTATCCAACTTTTTATCCCCATTATTCCAGGAATGTGCCAGGTGTGTTTAGTCCAGGTATGTCCAAACTTGAAATGTTTTGGCATCTACGGTTACGGGGAACACATGGAGGTAAATTCCTTTCACATGATTACTGATGACTTGTAATGTCTCTCTGTTTGTAATGGTCCTTGGATGTTATCCATTGTTCTGTAGTGTATAAATCCTGTAGAGACTTTTTTACACAGGCATGGAAAATTGGGACGATGTATTCCAAATTCCATGGTTGATATAGCTTTTGGTCAGGAAAATCTCTAACTTGAGCCTCGCAATAGCATGCAGTATCTAGAAGGTTAGACAAAATACAAGCAGTAAGTGCACTCATCAAATTGAATATGGGTTATTTAGCTATAAACGGACAAAGTCAGAGCAGGTGTGTGTTACAGAAACATGGCATAGCCAATATAGTCATTCAGACCTTTCGGAATCATTGAGTTGATTTGTGTAATCCACCTGGTCTCTTTTTTTAGGAGAGCTTTTTCCAGGTCGCCTCCACGTATGCCGAGGGAGACTTTGTCAAGCTCAAAGGCCCTTAGTAACGTGGTGTCCGCCGCATGTTTGTTCAAAAAATGCCTGGCGACACTTGTAATTTTTTTGAAGCTATCAAGGTCTCTTTGCGCATTTTTGATGTTCCTGACATGTTCCAAGACCCGAAATCTGACTTCTCGTGTAGTCATGCCTACATATGGTAAATCACAGGGGCATAGTATACAGTAGATCACCCCTTTAGATTTACAATTGAGCGTGGAGCGAATTGTGTAGACATGGGTCTTTTGACTATTTGTGAATGTTAATCTATTTTCCATATGTTTGCAGGCTGAGCATTTGGAACATTTGGCAAATCCTATGCGTGGGGTAACAGACAAAAAAGTTTTATCAACATGTGGGATGTAATGACTGTTGACCAAGGTATCTTTAAAATTGGGTGCCCGGCGGCTCGTCATAGTGACTTGTTTTCCCAGGGCTTGTGCCAGGTCAGGGTCTGTCATTAACACCCCCCAATGTCGCTGTAACGCCCCACGTAGTAGTGGCCATTGCTGGTTGTAAGACCCTACAAAGCGGATAGCTTTTTTGTCTTTTGTCTTTGACTTGGGTTGTAAAAGGGAAGTACGGGTTTTGCTCAGGCTATTACGATACCCTCTCTCTATCATGGTCTTGCTATAGCCTCTTTGTAAAAATCTTGATTTCATTTCCCTTGATCGTAAGTCAAAGTCATGGGTTGACGAGACATTTCTCTTCAGTCTGAGAAACTCGCTTGTGGGGATACCCTTCACTTGGTGGTGGGGATGAAAACTTTTGGCGTGCAAGATCGAGTTTGTAGCGGTGTGTTTCCGAAAAATGTCAGTACACAGCACTCCACCTTCGCCAATACTGATTGTCAAGTCCAGAAACTCAATTTTCATTGGACTCGACTGAAACGTCAGTCTAATGTTTAGATCGTTGAGGTTGAGGGCATCGATAAACGCAGTAAATCCACTAGCATGACCTCACCAGAGGACAAGCACGTCATCGATGTACCTCAACCACAACAAGACATGCTGTGTATGTACATAGTTATCATCAGTAAACACCACCTCTCTCTCCCACCAACCCAAGAAGAGGTTGGCATAGGAGGGTGCACAGGTCGCGCCCATTGCAGTACCTCTCTTCTGCAAGTAATATCTGTTTTTAAAGATAAAGTAGTTGTGGGACAATATAAAGTTAAGTAAGTTAATGATCAGCTCAATCAAGTCACCTGTGAGATTTTGCATAGATAGGTAAAACTTAGCTGCTTTTAAACCGTCTTTGTGATGGATGCATGTGTAGAGAGATTCTACATCACAGGTCGCGAGGAGAACGCCTTCATCGACTGTGATGTTCTCCAATTTAGACAGTACATCTATGGTGTCCCTTAAAAAAGATGGTAATGTTTCAACAGACAATTGCAAGAAGAGGTCAATAAATCTACATATGGGCTCGCTCAACCCCCCTATGCCTGATACTATGGGTCTGCCCGGGGGGTGGGAGAGGTTTTTGTGTATTTTTGGCAATATATAGAAGGTGGGTACGACTGGACATTTTGTCACCAGAGCATCCATGTTGTGCTGAGTAATTACCCCATCCAGGATGGCAGCTCGGAGTAAACTCTCAAGCTCCTCCATAAACTGAATAGTGGGATCTCTACTCAGCTCAACATAGCACTGGGTGTCTCTAAGTTGTTTAAAGACTTCTCGCTCATACATCACCTTCGGCCATATGATCACATGTCCCCCTTTATCGCTCGGTTTGATCTCCACCTCTTTAAGGTCGCGTAGCTCTGCAAGTGCTCGTCTTTCAGCTTTGGATAGATTCTGTTCACCTTTCTTGATGTGGATCTTATTGAAATCCTCCGTAACTAGTTTTGCATAAACTTCTACCTGTGGGCACACTTGCCATGGTGGGCAAAAGCTGGATTTGGGTTTGAGTTTGGATAATAACATACTCTGGTCTACTGGAACAACACCCTGTTCAGAATGTAGTGTGTTCAGGTCTCCTATGGCTAATATTTCCTGTTCGTTCCATTCCACAAATAAAGGCATATCTTGATCCGGGTCATGTGGTTTGTTGAAATACTTATATAAAAGCAACTTTCGACAGAATAGCTGTAGGTCTTTTGACCATTCAAAAAGATCCATAGACGTGGTGGGGCTAAAAGAGAGGCCCTTCTGCAAAACACTGAGTTGGTCTGCACTTAAAATAGTGTCTGACAGATTTATTACTGTAAGGGTTTCGGTGGGCTCTAAGGGCTTAGACATGGGGTCAGGCAGTCCAATTAATTTCTTTTTCTTAATTGCCTTTTTCCCTCTTCTTGTCCTCCTTTTTGTGATGTACTCCTTGCCCCTTTGTCTAAAAAAGCCTTTTCCCTATGTGTGCTAGTGCTAGGACCCCCCTCTAGGTCGGACGACTCTATATCTGAGGCTGTTATTTCAGAGGAGGTGGATGCTGCAGTGACTCTCTGTTGGTTTTTGTGTTTTTTATTAAATCTTTTGCCTTTTTGCCACTTATACACTTTGTTGTTCTTATAATCGTCTTGATCTCTATCAAATTTTTTCTTTTTGAATGCTATTAAGTCTTTCTCAAACTTTTCAAGATCTAGTTCTATTTTGGCAAAGGATTGTCTTTCCGCTTCTGAAAGTCCTGATTTAATAGACTCTATTTGATCGGATACCTCCACCACTACTGCTTTATCATGCTCAATCAAAATTTGTAATAGTTGAAATGAGCATGTTGACAGTGCTTCCTCCCATCTTTGTTTATACTTGGTGTCTGTAAAGTCAAAGGAGGGGAAGGTTTGGAGACGAAGACCCCTGGGAATAAATTTATATTCTGTGTATTTTTCAAGTGCTGTCTTCGTCCACCAAACCCGCAACCTCCTCTGTGATAGATGTTTTAAGTCTCTCAATTTGTCTCCACTCTCATTGCTATGTGGTGTCTGTGGCTGCGTATTGTCTGATGGATCTATATTGAAAGCTGCGTCTGCAGTTGCTTTCCTATTCACCTCATTGGCGAAAAAATCCATGAAAGCAGTGTGTCAAATAAATATAAGTGAGCCAAGGTTAATTGAAATCCAACAAAGCGGATATGATGAATATATTCAAATAACAGGGGAAAAAAAGGGGGAGAGGGATAGGGAAAAAGAACCTCGCATCTACTAGTACAGGATTAATGCCACCATAAGCCAAACGAAAATATCTTATTTAGTTTACATGAATGAGGTTTGGCGGTGCTCACGGGTTTTTAAGTGTTTTTAATCATGTACTGTTTATTCATCCCATTTTTGCACTGTGTCAAATAAATAAACTAATATATCAATTGCATACCTGAGTGCTCCCATAAGGGTTACTTTTTTTCTCTTTTCACTCATATATATATATATATATATATATATATATATATATATATATATATATATATATATATATATATATATATATATATATATATACACACACACTGTGTGTACATATATCCATACATACTACATATATATTATTATACATTCACAGATATGTTCTTGAAACAAGAACACATAAATGATTAAAGGACAACATTACAATGGGCAAGCAAGGTGAAGGTAAGTAATGTTTTACACTTAATCCTGCTGTACACGGACAAGAAAGATGTTTGCAGTTAAATAGATGTGTGTTTTTAATTGCATGTGAATAATATTAACATGCAATGATTACATCAAGTAACACACCCAAATAAAATGTTTTGCAGGTAAGTCAATGGCAGCTTCTCTAAACATAGCAACTGGCTCCTGGTGGACCATTACTGAACAGATGATTAATACATCAATATTAATAACACTATTCATTAATTAGGACTGTTAACATTTCCAAAACTTCACGTGTACAAGAACATACTTGAAAATTTGGAAACAACAGGTCTTCAGCATACATACAATATTCATTAGATAATCTGTAGTCAACAAAACAAGGCCAAAGACATATTTAGTGAATTATAACATTTTTTTTTTCCTTTTGAGAGCGAGTAACAGGCCTGCTTGTTGTCTCTTGGATTTTCCTTTTTCGTTTACCAACAATTTTAGGCACAACAGAGCCACTTTGAGTGGCCTCTAGCACTTCACGGGCAGGGCTTGTGGCCAGTGACTGTTCACCGACAGACCTTGTGGGCAGTGACTCACCGACAGGCCTTGTGGGCAGTGACTCACCGACAGGGCTTGTGGGCAGTGACTGTTCACGGACAGGGCTTGTGGGCAGTGACTGTTCACGGACAGGGCTTGTGGGCAGTGACTGTTCACGGACAGGGCTTGTGGGTAGTGACTGTTCACGGACAGGGCTTGTGGGTAGTGACTGTTCACGGACAGGGCTTGTGGGCAGTGACTGTTCACGGACAGGGCTTGTGGGCAGTGACTGTTCACGGACAGGGCTTGTGGCCAGTGACTCACCGACAGGGCTTGTGCCCACTGACACATGTGAGCAAGTTGGTAGACACTGCACAAGTGATGGTTGGTCTGTTTCATGTGTGTCTTTTTTTGTTTGTGTCCAAAAACTGGTCAGTAGTAACTGCTTGTGCTTCTTTGTTTTTGCCGCCTCCTTTGTAGGTGTCCGCTCCAGAATTTCTACAGATGGCAGCGGTAGGATGTTGTCAGGAACATGCACAGAACTTTCTACTACTTGACCGGTAACATCCCGACCTGGGGAATGAACATCAGACGCATGGGGTGAAAAATGAGCACCATGTAAATATCCTTCCTGTGATGTGTTGAAGTTGAAATGTGGTACTGTAGTCATTCTCAAGTAATTCGCTTGGGTTTGCTGAACAACTAATGCTTCGAATGAAGTGTTGATTTTTTGCAACTATTTAGGCAATTCAATGAAGACTCTGTGGAGATGTGCCAATTGTGATATCGTTTCTTCCTGCAGTGAAATCATCCTTTCCAGCACTGTCATCAGATCAGAATGGCGACGATTTTCTGCTTCCACAATTTTTCCCTCAGAAGCTACTATTGCATCGTATGTGTTAGTTGATGGACGATTTGGCTGTATAACTGTTTCAATGGGAACCTCTTCATGCTCACTTGATTGTATTTCTGTGTCTATGGCGGCATCATCATCATCTTCATCAACATGTTCTAAAAATAAATGTACACATTATTAAATGGCATGTTAATCTCTGCTGTTTTACTATGTAATTATACTGTGTCATAAGTAACACCTAACATGTTTCCATACGTTTTACTGTATAACCTCACATTAAAATCTACCTTGACTTACGAATAATGTTTGGACTCAGTATGAAATATGAATGAATGAACACTTGCTCTAAACTCAGAACTCCTACATGATAGTTAACATCACTAACACAATACATGTTGCCTTACACTTCATTTTCACTGACACTAAGTAATCCTATTTAAAGAACATGTGCAAAACAAATAATGAACATGACAACATAACATATAGAAGTGCACATATTATATGGCCACCAACTGATACACTCACCTTCTAGGTGTGTTGAGCTGCATGATCCAGGTGAAGACACTTGTTCCGTCTCAGGTGACACATGTCCTCCAGGGGCAACTATATATAACAATAACATTAGTTGTACATTTACATGTGTAAATATTGAACAAACGGTTATTGTATGTTCTGTATTTATGAGTACCTAACAGCATCAGTTCCTTAACCGAAAATGTGTGTGTGAAAGTGAACATAAATAGTTGTAATAACAATGTACATGCCTGTGTACTTAGAACTTTTGAGTTCCCTAACATACAGTACCGACACACTTTATTGCAGTGTGGTCGGTACCGCAAGCCGGGATATTTCCCGGCTTGTTTGTGGCTGCCCCTCGGCGTGCCGCGCGTCATAGACGCGCGGTCACGCGTCTTCGGGAGCCTGCGCCCCCTGCACGCGCGTCCAGGGCTCCCCGAGGGAGCCCTGGTGTCCCGCGATCTGCGGGACGGTGGCAGGGGGTTCCGGGGGACCCGGCGGACCCGGTAGCGGTAGGGAGAGCGCCCCGATCGGAGGGCGCTCTTCCGCTGCTTCAGCGCGCGCCCGTCACACTCGGGCGCGTGCCAGGCTACTGCTGCGGCCAAGAACGGGCAAATGCTCGAATAAACTTGGCCGCAGCAGTACAACATACTATGTTTCTGCAGTAATGCGTGAGGATAAATTGATTAAATTTGTACATAAAAATCATATGTTGTGCAGTCATATCAGTATCATAATGTACATAACTATCATGAGATGAACATTCACAATGGTTATCATGAAGGTGGTCATATTGCAAAAAGTTTTGTTTTTGGTACAGGATATGTGTGGTACATTAATAGAAGATGTGGCACACCTGAATGTGGCTGTCATTCAACAAGATAACACATGCAGTGTGTGATAATGTGTCGTTGATAGCAGTTCAACTATAGATATGTGTGAACTAATGTGTGACGTACGGTTTGATAACTAATGACTTGTTGGGGCATTTAGTAGCTAGAGTTAAGCTTTCAAATGAGTGTGATTAACTTCAGTTTTGCTAGTCAGGTTGTAAGAACGGTATTCCCTTCCCCAAAAACCCTAATCAGCCAGACCTTTCAATTACTTCAAACAGGTGAAAATGGTGTGAACTAAGTTGACCCTAAGATGACCCTGTAATTTGTGTGTGTGCTGAACCCCACCCCCTCTGTTGACGTGTATGCTGTGATGACATATTCATTGAAGCTGCTTTAACACAATGGTAGAGGAGCTAAATAGTCATCTGCAGTGTCTAAGTTATGAACACAATGACATAACATATGCTACGTGTGCCTCATTATGCTGTCTGTATATGACATAAAGCAAAAATGGACCTTTTCATAAACAACTATACATGTGTTAGTGCAAGTGATGTTTGTAGGCCGTTGCATGCAATATATTTGATGCATGCTTAGAATAGGCAGTAATGTCGTGTTTGTAGGAGTAAAATAAATAAAATACACAATAATATTATACATATTTATGTTCTGTACCTGTAGCTAGTAATAATTTCTCATTAGCATGTGTTACACATGTGTACTACGCTGTTGTTCCCCATCTTCGCCCACCATCAATTGCTTCCACTGCAGCAATGCATTTTGGGAATTCACATGTAAATGACCACGCAATGGCACGTGCTATATTAGTTACTGCTTTTAGTAGGACTACAACATATATGTCTATTTTGAGATATATATATATATACTGAATCAGACATATACATATATAGATGCAGTTATGCTTATATTGTGAAGACAGTATAAAAAGCAGCGGAAATATGCAAAATAACTGTAAGCAACGACACGCCTAGTACAGTAATATTTCTCACCTGGTGGAAATTGTGAGGGATAAATTCCAATATCACGGTCACCGTCCAAGACCTCCACGACGACGGGAAGTAATTTTCCCCGAAGCAGCTCCTCCAATGGAGTTAATATCAGACATTGTGGTGTCGGGCCACCTCCAGTGCCAGAAGCATGCACGCGTTGGTCTTGTATTTTCTTTTTCAATTTTGACCGAATATCGTCAAATCTTTTGCGACAATTCACCTTGTCCCTGACACGATTCCCACACGCATTGACACCAATTAGTATTGTGTCCCACATTTCTTTTTTGCTTGATGAACTTGTCCGCGCTTGAAATAGAAACAAAATATATGACGTTAATTCCTAATAATAGAAGCACCAGTTTCCTACACTGCTAGCTGTTTCAAGAGATAGCACACATGCTGTTTTAGGTGTAATATGTGAAGCACATGAGCATTCACTACTAAACCTAGACATGTAAGCAAGCTTGCATTCATATTGTAAGCAGTTATGGCAAATTGAACGCCTGTGTTTAGTTGTCCTTGTAACGCATGATAAAAAGCTGTGTTTCCACAATAATTAACATAGACAGATATTCTGTACCCATATTTGCATATGAACAAAACTCACATGACCTAGGATCACATGTATTTGAAGAATAAATGGAAAGGTACACTTACCTACTAAATGTCCATAGAGACTGTCATAGTGCTCCAGAATCCCAGTGACAAAAGCCCTATTTTCCTGGTCATTGAAGCGAGGATTACGTGGCTTCTCCACACGTTTCTTCCGAGCAGGTTTAGGCTCAGAGCTTGGCTGGTGCTGACTGGACTCTCCTTGTTCCAATGGAAGAGACTCCAAAAGCTGGTCACCAGCAAGCACGCCACCACCAGACACCCCATCAGCAACTGAGCCACCAGCAGCACTCCCACTCCCAGCAACAGCACTCGCACTCCTAGCACCAGCACTTCCACTCCCAGCAACAGCACTCGCACTCCTAGCACCAGCACTCCCACTCCCAGCAACAGCACTCGCACTCCTAGCACCAGCACTCCCACTCCCAGCAACAGCACTCGCACTCCTAGCACCAGCACTCCCACTCCCAGCAACAGCACTCGCACTCCTAGCACCAGCACTCCCACTCCCAGCAACAGCACTCCCACTCCCAGCAACAGCACTCCCACTCCCAGCAACAGCACTCACACTCCCAGCAACAGCACTCACACTCCCAGCAACAACACTTCCACTCCCAGCAACAGCACTCGCACTCCCAGCAACAGCACTCGCACTCCTAGCAACATCACTCCCCTGAACAGTACGTTCACTCTGACGCGTACTCGCACGAGTAGCACTACCACTCCCACCAGCATCACTCTTCCCACGCTTTGCGGGCATACTTACAGCACTCACAAAAAACAGAAAACAAATGTACAGCCAATCACACGAAACACTTCCACATATAAAACAAGACAAAGATGTAAACAAAACAACAAAGGACAAAGCTCTCACAATACACAACAAGTCTCTCAGTCAATATGCAAATATTAAATCGCCCAGCTCTGTGCGTCTCTCTCTCTCTCTCACTCCCAACAACACAGAGAATGATTACCAGTACACGTTGCCATAAAATATGGCGCGCTATCCAATACATGCTTGCTTCGCCTGATTCAGCAAGATTTTTGATTGGCCAACCTAACAGCACCCCGCCACGCACGCCGATACACCTGTGTGTGATCGGCAAATCATCGTGAGAGTGGGCGGATTTGTTATCGGTTTCATTTTCAAGACATTCGGCACTTACTGCATACGGAGAGGGAAAATCGCCAATAACATGACTAATCGGTAAGCTTGCTGATTTCACATAATCGACGCTTACTGCATGAGGCCCTTAATCTTCAACAGCAACTCTGAACTCATGCTTTTAGATTATCTCAGAATATCTTTTGGGCAATGTCTTACTATATGTGTAGTGACACTGCATTATTTGTGTCCCATATCACCTATTAATACACTTCATTGTTTCTAAATGTATCAAATTGTGCCAGTATTTATATGATGTGTACTATCCCCAATTAAGACTTATGGAGCTGTGTTTGGGGGTTTTACTGATACATATTGCAATTGGTTTCACACACTATTTTATGCCCAATACTTGATGGATTCAGCGCACGAGTAATTCCATACAGCCACGTCATCCTTGTATATATATTTTATCCCTACACGATTCTCTGCACTATTCTGGTGAGCATATTAGGTATTCCACGGTAATTGCTTCCCTGCCAGCCATTCTGCCCATCAGCCTGTTCGCATGAACAGTTAAATCACACAGGTACCGGCACATGATGGGTCATTGATTATGCGCATGCTCATTAATACATTAGTACTACTTACCAGTGTAATATATTCAAGATGGCCACCGTTCTCCCGGTGATAGGTTGCTTGTAGGGCACACAGACAGGTGATGCAAATTTTCTGTGATTGGTGTTTTTCAGCAGAACTGGGATTTTGGGCTTTATATATGTACTCTGCACTGTATTCATTGCACCACCTTGAGAAAGGTCCCATTGGGGAAACAAAACGTCAGCTTATGTGTCTTTTTTTCAATACAAAGAACTTGTGATCAAACTTACCAGAGTGCTGTCTCCTGATCTCATGCTTCAAATGGTATTATATGATTTATTATTGCTTTATGGGACAATCACCCAATTTTTTCTACTTGCTTGGTATTTATGTATGTATGTATGTATGTATGTATGTATGTATGTATGTATGTATGTATGTATGTATGTATGTATGTATGTATGTATGTATGTATATATGTATGTATAAACCATAATACTGAGTTAAGTTATGGTAAAAAAAAAGTGACAAAAACCCTCCACAGGAAAGCAAATATGCAAATATAACTGTATGCTCATCTGCATGTCTTAGGCAGGTCTGCAACCCCGCCTTTCCCCATTATCACCCAGCATAGAGCACTTCCACTGCAGCAAGGGAAACTGGGAAATGACATGCAAATGAGCACACAGTGTCACTTTTTGCCTCAAAAAACATTTTTAACATGGTTCCCTATAGGCTTAAGCTTGCTGCATGGTCACAGCTTTGAGCACAGCCAGGGTTAAGGTGCATACCCAGAAAACCACCCACAGACAACTTTTTCGACCTTTATGGGTCTCATCAGTGTGGGGTTGATTTTACTGGGAATGCAAGAGAGGCTATGGGATAGGCTATACCATAATACTGAGTTAAGTTATGGTGAGTAAAAAAGTGACAAAAACCCTCCACAGGAAAGCAAATATGCAAATACAACTGTGGCAGGTCTGCAACCCCACCTTTCCCCATCATCACCCAACATACAGCACTTCCACTGCAGCAAGGGATTCTGGGAAATGACATGCAAATGAGCACACAGTGTCACTTTTTGCTAAAAAAACATTTTTAACATGGTTCCCTATAGGCTTAAGCTTGCTGCATGGTCACAACTTTGAGCACAGCCAGGGTTAAGGTGCATACCCAGAAAACCACCCACAGGCAGCTTTTTGTTTTGAAAATTCTTTTATTATGCAGCGAATCTTTACAACAAGATTATAACAGTACATAAATCATTTTCCAAACAAAAAAAAAACCACGACGTAAACAATGGCGCAGTGCATATCCCACACCACTCACATACATTTTTTTTAATGGTTTCCCCAAAAGTAAAAAAAACTGTGACGAACACGGCGGTGCAGTGCATTTATACATATGCACCGCATCACAGACATGACATATCATACAAACATTATCTCTAACTTTTTGGGCGGGGGAGAAGGGGGGGTGGGGAGGGGGGTGTTTAGTCCTCCTCCTCAGGACCGTCAAAGATGGAATAGTCCTTGAGCAGGCTGTGGAGCAGCCTGCGACAGTCCTGTACCGACATCCTCTTCTTCCCCCTGGTCAAACGTTCCCTGGCGAATAGTAAAACGTCTTTAAAACAGCACATTAGACGCCAACCGGCTTTGATTGCGTCCTCTGTGTGTGTTCCTGTGAAAAGTCCGTGGAACACCGAGTAGTACGTGATGCACTTCCTCGGTATACAATCCTTTAAGTCAGTGTCAAGCGCGCGCAGCAAGGCCTGCGCAAAGGGGCAGTTCCAGAAGAGGTGTATGATGCATTCCTCCACTGGGTTTCCCCTGGGGCAGTGCCTCACGAGGCTGAGTTTTCTCTGGAACTTGTCCGCATTCATAGGGAGTCCCCCGTGTATGGCCTGCCAAGCAATGTCTTTGTGTTTGTTCATTAGTCTTTTCGATGCCACATTCCTCCACACCGTTCCAAAGGTGTTGGGGTGGAGACCTGGGACCGATTCCATGATGTCTTTAGTCCTGATAATTTTGTAGATGACCTTGGGCTTCCACAGGTCTGGTTTTACTCCCTCCAGATTGTTCTGCCTCACGAACTTCTTCACGTCCTTGTAGAACCAGGGCGTGCGCCAGCTGTAAGGGATGGAGCTGTCCCACTTGTCCCACCCCAGTGCTCTCCAGAGCGGCAGGAGTAGGATGCGGGACATGGAGTAGCCAGAGGAGTATTTGTTGCAGTCTCTCAGGGTGATCCGCACGCAGTTGCTTACAAAGAAGGCGCGCAGCATAGTGGGGATGTCGGGGATTCCTCTACCCCCCTTGTGTGGCTCTTTGTACATCACCTCGCGCTTTCCCCTCTCAAACGTGGCCCCCCAGACAAAGCGGAACACTGCCATGGAGATCTTCTGGCAGGTTCTGGTCGAAGGCGGGTATGCCTGGGCCACGTACTGCAGGACAGGAAGGATCTCGTTCAGCAGTACCAGCTTTTTTCCCTCAATGGTGAGGGGTCTGACGAGCCACAATCCGATCTTCTGCTTCACCTTGTTCAGCCTCTCATTCCAGCTCTTCAGGGCAGCGCCCTCGCTCCCCACACCAAACCAGACTCCAAGGATTTGAATGAGGCCTGCTCTGATGGGGAAGGGGAGGGGGTTGGCAGTCAGGTTCCAAAGCCCAAATAGCTTGGTCTCTGACTTCCCGCAGTTGACTTTTGCTCCTGAAGCTTTCCCGAAATCCTCGCACGTCTGGACAGCATCCTCACCGACTGGCTATCTGCGCAGAAGATGGTGACGTCATCCATGTAGAGCGAGCACTTCACTTCGCGTCTCTGGGGTCATGGCACGACGATCCCTCTGATCTCTGCATCTTGTCTGATGCACTGGGCGAAGAGCTCTATACAACAGACAAAAAGGAGAGGTGAAAGAGGGCAGCCCTGCCTAACCCCTGAGAGGACAGGGAAGGGGTTAGTCTTCCATCCATTCACGATCGCCACACTGCAAATGTCAAGGTACATCAGGTTAACATAAGAACAGAACATCTCCCCCATCCCATACTCACGCAGCACCCTGCCCATGAAATCATGGGAGACACGGTCAAAGGCCTTCTCCTGATCAAGTGTGACCAGGGCCGCGTGTACACGGCGGTCTCTGATGTAGTGGACTGCATCTCTGATTAGGGCGAGGCTGTCTGCGATCCTGCGTCCGGGGATGCCGCACGTCTGGTCTGGGTGGATGATCTGGCTGATGACCTTCTTCAGTCTATTCGCTAGGACTTTTGCTAGGATCTTGTAGTCCACGTTCAGGAGCGAGATGGGACGCCAGTTCTTGAGGTCGCACCTCTCCCGCTTCCATTTGTACAAGAGCGTCAGCATTCCTTCCCTTAGCGTTGGGGGCATCCTACCTTCAGCTTCCATTTCCCTGTAAAGCTCGAGCAGGTCCGGGCCGATCAGGTCCCACAGCTTCGTGTATAACTCAGCTGGGATACCATCTCCGCCCGGCGTCCTACCCATCTTAAAGGATTTGGTTGCAGCGTGGAGCTCCTCCAGCGTCAGGGGGGCGTTCATGGCTGCTTTTCCTGCCGGGTCGATGGTGTTTGTAATTCCAGACAGGAATTTGTCAGCCTGGTCTCGGTATGATGCTTTTGGGGAGTAGAGGTCTTCATAGAAATCTTTCACGACTCCCATGACTTCCTCCTTCCCCTGCTGCACGTTGCCATCTTTGTCTCGCAGCTCCCTCAGGGGCGTGTGGGCAGAGTGGAGTTTCTTGAAGAAGAAGGCATTGCATTTCTCCCCCCTCTCAAGGTTCTCCACCTTGGAACGGAAGATGATTCGTCTGGATTCCTCCTCAAAGTGCTTTTGCAGGCTCTCCTTGGTTTCCTCCAGGTCGTCATCCACGTTCCATCCGCAGCGTTTGAGGTCATGCAGGGACTGCAGCTTGCGCTGCAGGCCCTCGAACTCCCCCTTCCTCTCACACGCCAGGCGTCTGCCCTTTGGCTGCAGGAAGCAGCGGATCCTTATCTTCGTGAATTCCCACCACTCTGCAGTGCTGGGGAAACAGGCCTTTTCTTCTTTCCATGCTGTGTATGCAGTTCTCAGCTCCTCCATGATCTCCTCCCTTTCCAGCAGTGCGCAGTTTAGCTTCCAGGATCCTGGCCCTGGGGGGAAACCTCCTCCCAGGCGCCCCTGGAGATGAATGGCTCTGTGGTCTCTGTGGTCAGAGAAATGTACTGCAACCATGGAGTGCTGTCTGTGCTGTACCTGCTTGGTGGTGAACAGGAAGTCAATCCGAGAACGCACGGAACCATTTGGGAGGCACCAAGAGTAGTTTGCGGCACCTGCTCCCATAGATCCCACTGCATCCTTCAGGGATGCCTCCCCAATCATCGCCGTGAGTAGCCTAGACGTCACATCTATCTTTGCTGATTTGCTGGGGGGCACGCGCCCCCCCACCTCAATCGTGCAGTTGAAATCCCTACCCATCACCACTGCCCTGGAGGTTGCGAGCCAAGGGCAAAGGTGCTGGAAAAGTTCCAAGCACTCATTTCTCCGGGGGGCGGCATACACATTGATGAGCCTAATCGGCTCCCCTGCCCACGAACCGTCTACGACCAGTAGTCTGCCGCAGACGAGTTCATGGACAGAATCAACAGTGAAACATCCCCCCCGGATCAAAATGGCTACACCCGCGTTCCTGCACACATTCCCCCCAGACCAGTAGGAGGGACCGTGAGACCACTGCCTGCTCAGGTGCCTGTAGGATCGAGAAAAAGGTAAGGCACATTCCTGTAGCATATACACATCACATTTCTGTAAAGAAAGGAATGTTAGTACTCTGGCACGTCTCATCCGCTCTCCTATGCTCCTTACGTTAATGGAGAAAATGTTAAAAGACGCCATTAATTTGGGGATAAAGGGTTGGACAGACATGCAGTGATACTAGTTACCATCCTTGCTGGCGTGGGTGGTCTTGTTGACCTCCTCGCACAGCTGGACTAGCCGATCCATGGTTTGCCCAAGGTTGTCATGGAGGAGGAGGGTCTCTGCTGCCTCTCGCCCCTCTCTTATGAGCTCTTCGAGAGAGAGAGAGAGAGAGAGAGAGAGAGAGAGAGAGAGAGAGAGAGAGAGAGAGAAAGAGAGAGAGAGAGAGTGAGAGAGAGAACGGGGGAGAGGACGGGGGAGAGGACGGGGGAGAGGACGGGGGAGACCAATTGTTAATAAAAAATCAAATGGTAAAGCTAAATCCTATACAAGTGCAAAAAATTAAATATACACATATAATATGAAAAATAATAATATAGAACTATATTTTTATTAATAAATATGTAAACTGTAATAAAAAGAATAGAAGTTATAGGACCAGTCCATTTGGAAAAGTACATCAAATACTAGATAATTGAAACTGGTATGGGGGTCTCCGGCTACTCTTAAAATGGATTAACCAAATCCAGTGGGAACCTTGGGAACCACCCTTCTGCAGCACTGACGAAGAATCAAATTATGGATTCCAGACGCAGAGTGACCAGATTGGCGGTGATATTATTCACAAATTTCTTATTTTAAATCTACCCTTGTGAGTGATTTCCTCCCCCTCCCTTCCTTTCCCATCAATAAATGCACTTTTTTACGGTATGGGGCGTGTACTCTCTCTTCTCTTTCTTATATACAAATATATATATATATATATATTTCGACAAATCATCCAAAAATCTACTCGCCCAACCAAAAAATCTACTCGCCACCTAGTCCCGCCCCAAACTCCTCCCCTAGTCCCGCCCCCAACTCCGCCCCTAGTCCCGCCCCCACCCCCGGTTTAAAATAAAATATATAAATAAAATACATTTAATAAATTCCTAGTCAGAACAACATTCGTTTTTGACATAAATGTATTTATTGTTTTACATTATACTACAATTAGTCGTGTGTGTGTGTATCAATATCGGATCTAGAAATAAAAGCCAGATGTGAATGACTAGTTTCCTGAACCCCTTAACCAGTGTCTGGACGTCAGCACTTCACAGAGAGAGACAGAGAGAGACAGACAGACAGACACACACACACACAGAGAGAGAGCGGCACACACACACACACACACACACACACACACACACACACACACACACACACACACACACACACACACACACACACGCACACGCACACGCACAGAGAAAGAGAGACACACAGAGAAAGAGAGACACACAGAGAAAGAGAGACACACAGAGAAAGAGAGACACACAGAGAAAGAGAGACACACAGAGAAAGAGAGAGAATGAGAGACACACACACTGAGAGAATGAGAGACAGAGAGAGTGCGACAGAGAGCGAAGAAGAGAGTGTGACAGAGAGAGCGAAGAAGAGTGCGACAGAGAGGGAGAGGGTGACAGAGAGAGGGAGAGGGTGACAGAGAGAGGGCGACACAGGGAGAGGGTAACACAGGGAGAGGGTGACACAGGGAGACGGAGAGTGTGGGTCACACAGGGAGAGTGTGACATGGAGAGGGAGGGTGACACAGGGAGCGGGACAGGGTGACACAGGGAGAGGGTGAGAGGGAGAGGATGACACAGGGAGAGGGAGGGTGACACAGGGAGAGGGATGGTGACACAGGGAGAGGGAGGGTGACACAGGGAGGGGGAGGGTGACACAGGGAGAGGGAGGGTGACACAGGGAGAGGGAGGGTGACACAGGGATAAGGTGACACGGAGAGAGAATGTGACACAGGGAGAGGGAGGGTGACACAGGGAGAGGGAGGGTGACACAGGGAGAGGGTGACACAGGGAGAGAGAGAGAGAGGGTGGGTGACACAGGGAGAGGGAGGGTGACACAGGGAGAGGGTGACACAGGGAGAGGGAGAGGGTGGGTGAAACAGGGAGAGGGAGGGTGACACAGGGAGAGGGAGGGTGACACAGGGAGAGGGAGGGTGACACAGGGAGAGGGGGAGGGTGACAGGGAGAAGGTGACACAGGGAGTGGGAGAGGGTGACACAGGGAGAGGGTGACACAGGGAGAGGGTGACACAGGGAGAGGGAGGGTGACACAGGGAGAGGGAGGGTGACACAGGGAGAGGGTGACACAGGGAGAGGGTGACACAGGGAGAGGGAGAAGGTTACACAGGGACAGGGAGAGGGTGACACAGGGAGAGGGAGAGGTTGACACATGGAGAGGGTGACACAGGGAGAGGGAGGGTGACACAGGGAGATGGTGACACAGGGAGAGGGTGACACAGGGAGAGGGAGAGAGGGTGACACACTCACAGACACACAGACACCCACTCTCACTCAGACAAACTCACAATCACACACACACACACACACAGTCTGTCACTCACACACACACACTCACAGTCTGTCACTCACACACACAAAAACTAACCCGCAAGGCAGGGGGTGCACATGGCAGCTGGGGCCTCCGCATGGCAGGAGGGCCTCTGGAAGGCAGGGGGGGTCGCACATGGCAGCGGGGGCCTCAGCACGGCAGGAGGGCCTCTGCAAGGGGCCGCGCTCCCTCCAGAGGCGGACACCAATGCCGCAGTATTCACTGATAGAATGGAGAGGCTCCGGTTAGGGGATTTCCCCTGCTTGGAGCAGGGAGAGGCTCCGGTTAGGGGATTTCCCCTGCTTAGAGCAGGGACGCGTGGGGTGAGGGGGGGGGTCACAGAGCCGGGAGAGATTGGTGTGTGGGGGGGGGGTGGTGGTGGATGGCCCGATGGGAAGGGGGGTGGATGGCCTGATGGGAGGGGGTGGTGGATGGCCCAATGCGAGGGGGGGCAGATGGCCCGATGGGAGGGAGGGGGGGTGACACATGGCCTGCAGGGGCCTGAGGTGTGGAAGGGGCTGGCTGCCGGAAGGGGGAGGAGTGGAAGCGCTGAGTAGGGAAAGTTGCTGAGACAGCCGGAGGCGGGGTAATCTCCCCCAACAACATGAACCCGCCTCCGGCTTTTTTTTTTTTCTCCAGCGCGGGAAAAACAGCAGCGCGAGCGCGGGAAATTTAAAAAATCCACGTGCTGCTTGGGCCAATATTTACTCGCCCAGGGATTAAATCCACACGCCCCGGGCGTGTAAATGTATATAATTGTCGAACACTGTATATATATATATATATATATATATATATATATATAAAGATCAAACAGTCAGCACTCTGATGTAAAACAAAAGGCAGTTGCTAGTCCCATAGGGATCCACATAACATACAAACCAGCCCAAAGACCAGTAAGGAGACAGCAACCAACGAGGTATAATCCAAAGAAGTCTGTATTGAAATAAACAGGTACACGAAAGCCAACGTTCCGGTCTCTCAGGGAGACCTTCCTCAGGGCCGTGCAAACACCACACTAACAGTGACCCTACTTATATACCCACACCCCTAGTGCAACCAATTAAACATAACCAATCACCAGCAACCTGTCATGATTTACCTGTTATGCAGCTGAGCACCGTTGAGAAACAACCAATGCCTGGACCAGAAGGAGTCATGCGGATCCACAAGCAGGAAAAAGCAATGTGGTAATCAAAGGCAGCCAACTCAGGCATCTGAGTCTGTAGATTCACGAGCAGGGAAACCCCACCCGTGATCCAGGCTGCCTGCTCTGATGTCTATAGCCTGCGACCGGTGTCGGGAGCTACAGCGCGTCACCTGACTAGCCTGCGCGTCATAGGGCAAAGTGTGAGCCGGGGAGCCAATGGGAAACATCCATGCGCACTGGAAAGGTACGCAGTACCCTAATGGAGGAACCCTGGCAACCAAGGACGCCAGCACACAGTCCGCGCAGGCGCAGTAGTAAACACTGATAGAAAGGGCAGCGCTGCACCCACAGCACTAATGCAAGGCAGACACACGAGCCAAAAAAGGGCTGTGGCTGAAAGTAAAGCCACAAAAGGCAGTGGTCAAGGTCCCAGGAGTACCAGCTGCACCCCACAATATAAAACATGACAATAAAAAGACAATCAAAAACAAGGGAGTGACAGTGTGCAAGGGAACTGAAGCTATGGAGGAACAATGTCCACACGTCAAAAATATGCATGCAAACATGAAAATAAACATTCAAATATGGTCAAGGATCAAAGCAAGCAAAAATCAATGCGTAGGTAGCCATAAACAATTTACAAAAAGCAGCCCAGTTTGAGCTCTTCGTTCAGTCCCCCTGGTGCCATAGTCCGCAGTTCAAAAATGAGTCTGGCCTCCTGTTGTAGCAAGATCTTGCCTCTGTCACCACCACGCGTAGGGATAGGGACCTGCAGGATAGGCATGCATCTAAGCGTTGCTAAGGAGTGTCTATGTTCTTTAAAATGTCTCGCGACAGGGAGACATTTAAGGTCCATGTCATCGCCACCGCTCACTAGGGCTTTCCTGATGGTAGTACGGTGCATGGCCATCCGCTCCTTCAGCATCCTCACAGTTTTTCCAATATATAGAAGTCCACAAGGGCATCTGATGTAATATACCACAAATTTGGATTCACAATTAAGTGCCTGTTGGAGTTTGATGGGAATGCCACTGTGGGGATGATTGTAGCTGGGGCCCAATTGCATGAACTGGCAGTTAGTACAGCCATGACATCGATATGAGCCTGGTTTCTTGACCAACCAGGACTTGGAGGTGGCATATTTCTCTGTTGGATCCGATCCTGTCACCATGTCACCAATACTAGGGCCGCGACGGAAGCAGAACAACGGTGGTTCCTTGGCACATGTGCCTATCCTCTCATCATTTTGTAAGATCCGCCAATTCCCCCGGATGCATCGCTTGATGTCATTGGAGGCGGTGCTGAAAGTGCTGACTATGTTGAGTCTGTTAGTCTCCATTTGTTTAGGAACTGATGTCAGTAATAAGCTCCTGTCAACCTGTTCCACCTTTTGTAAGGCGTATTGGATGTCTTTTTCACAATAGCCCCTCTCTCGAAAGCGGGCAGCCATCTGACCCAAAGCCCTTACGGACTCCGCTGGATCAGTTGTGATCCTCTTCACTCTTAAAAGCTGTGAGTAGGGGAGACCCCTTTTGAGTGGCAAGGGATGGTGACTGGATGCACACAGCAATGAGTTCTTGTCAGTGCTCTTCCGGTACAGTCTTGTAGCCAACGAGCCGCCAGACTTGTATACTATCGTGTCTAAGAAAGCAATTTCTTTAGAGCTGTGACTGAGAGTGAAGCGTATGGTGGAAGGAATGTTATTCAAAGAAGCCACAAACGCCAGCAGATCTTTTTCGCTGCCACCCCACAAAATGAACACATCATCAATGTAGCGTAGATATTTGACAATGTGGTGTCCATAAGTCACATCATGGAGTATATGGGTCTGCTCGTACTGGTCCATGAACAGATTCGCATAGGATGGCGCCATATTGGACCCCATGGCCGTCCCTGTCAGCTGTAAGTAATGGTGCTTCTCGAACCTGAAGAAATTTTTATGCAGAATAACCTCAATCAGTAGCATGAGAAATTCCACAGGGGGACCCTGTTGTACACCAGATGTTTCAAATTTGGCGCGGACTGCTTCCAGGCCCCCCGTATGGGGGATGTTGGTATAAAGACTAGACACATCTAGTGTGGCAAAAATATAGTCAGATGTATCTATGGATATGTCACCGAGCTGTTTGATGAAGTCTGTGGTGTCCTTGATGTATGAACCCATGCTGGCTACCAGTGGCTGTAGGTAGAAATCCACAAATTGTGAGAGCGGGTGGCATAACGATCCACGGGCTGATATGATGGGTCTGCCCGGAGGTGCTGTACAGGACTTGTGGATTTTGGGCAGAGTGTATAGCACTGGCATAACCGGATGATCTTGTGTCAAGAATTTACTGGTCTCCTCTGTGATCCAAGTGTTATTAAGACCAAGTTGGATGATTCCATCTATTTCTCTTTTGTATGCTGTTGTTGGGTCCCCAGGCAAGTGTCTGTAGTGATGTACTACCAGGAGCTGTTGTTCAATTTCTTCTCTGTAATACTGATAGTTGAGGATCACTATCCCCCCACCTTTATCCGCAGCCCTCACAATGATGTTTTTATTGTCTCGTAATGTTTTGAGGGCAGCTCGTTCATCTCTGGAAAGGTTATTAAAACTTGTCTTGTGATTCTTAAGGATATTACGAGAGTCCTTGGTCACCAGATTCATGAACGTAGCAATGTTCGGATTGGTGGAGTGAGGATCAAATGTGCTTCTAGGCTTAAATGGAGTTACCTCGGTGCCCCCGGGTGGATCTTTTAGTCCACTCCTGGAAAAATAGTCTTTCAACTTCAGATGTCTGTGTAATTTGTACATATCGACCTCCCATTTGAAGGCATCTTGGGTGTGGGTAGGCACAAAGGAAAGGCCTTTTTGTAAAATACTGGTCTCAGCACTTGATAGTGTGTAGTCCGATAGATTGTAGATCACCGTCTCACCGGCTGTGTCTTGGATCCCCTTGCCATTTTTCCTGCGCGAGCGGGATAACGCCGATCTCCGGCCACCTCTCCTGTTATATCTCCTGGTGTGGAGCCGTGTGGGGGTATTCTGGCCCGACCCCCATCTCCTGATCCTAAAAAAGGTTCCATAGGGGCGCTGTCTGGGGCATCAGATTGGTCGGTATCGCTGGTGGTGTATCCCATTCGGCCAGCACCACTGCGCTTGGACCGTGACTGGTAACGGCGTTGTGGTCCACTTCTTGTATATAGATACACACACACACACACACACACTGTATATTATGTGGTAATTTTGGGGTTTCATAGAGCTTGCTGGGTATCTGTGTGCAGATAATCATGTTAGTTCCTTTACTACCAAGGTTAATAAATCAATTAAACAAACAAAACAAAACAAATACTGATAACCATCTGCTAACTACTAGTCATAAAGCTCTATACATTATGTAATGAGTGTTGCCTCATCTTATTTCAGACCATGCCCACTCTAGCTGCATTCAGAACTTTTTTCATGGACACTGTATATAACCACATATCATGAAGGTTTCTTCCATCTTGCACATTGCAATAATTCGCTTATCTGTCCAACATCCTGAGCTCACCACCTGATGCTTGTGAATGCTCACGCAACGGTTAATATGGACTGGATAAATCATGTCAATCCAAACATCTACTACAACTATGCACTCCTTTAAAGACTTCTCATATTGACTGTGTTGGAGCCTGTTCATTTCAAAGTTTAATTTTGTATTAATATACTCTAGTTCTCTGCTCCTCTAAAAAGACTTAATAGAACTTGACAGTTTTTCTTCTCCCTCCAATCCTTCTGTATTGCCCTTTTTCACCCTCTGCAGACTCAAATCAGTCTTCATCAACATCAATTGTGACTGCTTTTAATCGTATTTCCTAGACCCTTGAGCATTCAAACTAAAAATGCCCATGATTTTCTTGGATTGTCACTTCTTTTACTCTTGGACTCCAAGTACTGTAAAGTGGGAGAGCACTAAATTGCTAAAGTGAAAGAATTAAATTAATCTAATAACCTTTCTGTGCAAAATGATGGTGAAGAATTACTCATATTAACTGTCCCTTTCCAGAGACAATTGCCCATTTTGTTTACTTTTTATAGTAAATGTGTCCATTACTGGGATATTGGAATTAAGCTTCTATCTTGTCTGTCAAAGAGCCTTGGAGTTTTGATACAATTGAGTGTTCAATGTGCTAATACCTACCGATTTGCTACTACAATTATTTTATTAACGTAGTCAGAATGTTTAAAAAATAATTGTGATATTTAACCATTGGACATTACCAAATACAGTATAAACAGTATATACAGTACTGTATGTGAGACTAAAAGTGTGTTTAGCACATTTTCTCTGAATAAATTGTTTACTTTGTCTTCTATTGTTGAGTATTTTAGATGTGTTTTTTGTGTGTCAGTATTAAATAGTTAGATGCGTAGGATTTCATATCTGTTACTAACAAGATTTGTAAGCTTAATTGTCATGGGAGACCAGGTTATTTACACCTTTTTACCAGGATTATTCATTGAGCAAAAAAGGTAATGAAATAAATTATAATTTATTCGGCATAAATTCACTTACACACAATGGAACACAAAATACAGACAAAAAGACACACTTACTTTGGGACTGGGGTCGAAAACTAGACTTTCCTAGTTGCAGGGAACTCTATGGGAGAGTTTTACCCTGACCCACCGCTATGTTCTCTTCTGAGAACTTGGTCCCTCCTGACCGCGAGTTAGTCCACATCTCCTGGAACTCAAAACAGCATAAAATCCCAGCCGCAACCGCTTTATTCGATTCTGAGAACTTGGACGCAAAATGCTGGCAGACTTTTCAGACTCAAAAACCGAAGGCGGTTGCTCTTCTATTCACACGTAAGCAAATTTGAAAAGTCCGCCTGCCCTCATACTACTGCACCGACACACTTTATTCGAGCAAATACCCAGTATGTACCTGGCAGATACCTGGAATGCGCCGCTCCTCACCTCTGACAAGCCCCGTTGCGTTTGCCTTCCCAGCCTGGGTTCATGCCTGGCTGACGGGCGGCTGATCTGTTAAATGATAATGATTAGGATTTAATAGGCTGCAATGCTTCGCGTGTCTACCAGATGGCATAAATTCATGAATTGTAATGCAGTATATATGTATATACTGTGCAGTATTGCAGCCAGCGGGAATAAAATGTTTCAATCCCTGCGTGGAAAATACCTCAATGCACTCGGGCAGAAAACAGTCACAAACCTCAATACACCCGGGTATACCCGAATTCGTGGTACTAGCCGAGCTCGAATAAAGTGTGTCGCCAGTGTACAGTAGAACACAAATCTGATTAGCTCATCGATTCTTATAGTATATTCATTTCATTCACAAAATTGAACAGCCAATCAACACTTAGGAAATTTTCCAAGCAGCCAATCCGAGCAAAGCTGGCTAGAAATGCCGGGTCATCAGGAAATCCGAATAGCCAAGGGACATGCGTAAACCTGCCACCTCTCTCCCATGCTATCTCAATACCATCCGCTGGGCAGGCTCCACCTGGTGTGGCAGAACAAGTGGCATCCCGGAGGACTGCTAATGTTCCTCTTCCTTTCCCGCTGACCAAATGCTATACACATATATGGGATTCCTCTGACTGCTATGAACTCTGATGTCCAGCAGACTTACTGGCGCCTATGGGTTAGCTCGGGAAGCCTGTTTGGAAATCTGTTCCGAATGTAAAAATCACATTACATTACATTAAAGCATATTGTAATACATTTCTTAATCTCTGCGTACAGGGGGCAGAAAAATAAAAATATTGTAGATTTAATTCTATGGGGGCTATGCACTAAGCAGTGATAAGTCGTTTTAAGAACGCAAAGTGCTCTTAGAACGTGATGTTCCACTGAACACGATTCACTAAGCCACGCAAACAGGCACTTTGCGTTCTTAAACTGACTTTTTCCTGGAAATTTTTCAAAGTCCAACTTTGCTCGTACGATAACCTTTTTGCGTTCAATTCGGCCTTCTCTGGGATTCACTAAGCTACGCAAACTTAGTGAACGCGAAAGTTGTGTTCAACAAAGCTCGCCAGCTAAAGGCAGGTGATAAAAAAGTTGGACTTTGAAAAATTTCTTTGTTTACATTTTTGCGTGCGCAACACCCATACAACGGGCCGGCGGGTGTCTGCGGGGGTCCCCGAGGGAGGCCGGGGGTCCCCGGCTCACCATTTGCCCATTTTAAATACATATAAATTACAATAAATACAGTAAATACAGTAAATATATATTACACTTACCTTTTCCAGGCACCCACAATGAAGGCCATCTTCATCCTCATCTTCATTCTGCCCATGTCCCTCTGGTGCTGCAAAACATACGCAACAATCAAAATAGCCAATGTAATGTCCCCTAACCCCTTAATCAACTTAGCGGTCATTAACAGCTACAGTCATTAAGGGGTTAACCCACCCTCACCCACCACTAGGGAGGCCTAAATACCCTCCCCCACTACCCATCCCGTGAGGCCTAACCACCCTCATCCACTAACCCAGGCGGGAGGCCAACCCACATACACTTGGGGCCAATACCCCTTTCCCCCACCCCCAGTACTCACAAGAAAAACAATACACAGCCTCACAACAAATATCATTATAGTTATTCAATACATAACCCACTCCCTGTGCGCCCCCATAAATACATGGTTAATTATTTTACATACAGGGTTAATACCCCAGGCCCACAGGAGTCCCCGGTGGCCCTGACGGGTGTCCGTAGACCTCACAGTAGCCCAGCACCATGTTTCAAACAGGGTCTGGAGGCCTACGGCTGGTCCCCGCCGGGTGCCGTGGTCCACCAGGTGGTCTCCATGGGTCACCGAGGGCCACAATGGGGTCTCCATGGGTAGGCCGCGGCTGTCTGGGGGGCCCCGGGTCAGACCCACAGGTGTCTGAGGGGCCTTGGGTGGTTCCCACAGGGGTCTGGGGGCCCTCGGGTGGTCCCTATGGGTCCACGGTGCCCCCAAGAGACGTGGGGCCACCGGTTCTTCCCCGCAGGTATCCCCCTTTTTATCCCTGAAGAAGTAGCACGTAGCTACGAAACGCGTAGGATTATTGTGTTGTTTTATTGGTACCTTTTATGCCTTTCATATCAATCCTGTGATAATTTTATCAGGTAGTTATCAGGCTACTATCATTTTGTTGCATCCTGCTTAAGTTATACCGCTCGGGTGTTTCTTGTTTGAGATACGCCCCTCGTGTGACATCACACGTATGCGCGAACACTGGGGTGAATCGTCATTGCCAGGCTTGAACGCGAATGCATCTCTGTATTCCGCCGCTATTGACACTCTGCTGAGTGGTTACAGAGACTTTCCTCTAATACACACATAGTGTGTTCCATTGGAGTAAGGACTTACCAACAACGCCACGAGTGGTACAGAGATGACAACGGAGTGCCCGCTACACGTGATTTCGAGACGACTCGGATGTTGGTCACGAACTGCAGCCACTGTGTGAGACCCAGATGACATCTGGAGACGGCTGAAGACCATTTACCTGAGAGATCTCCTTCTATCGCCCATCCTGATGCCAGCTGTGTGGTAAACTCGTGTATTGATGCACAAAATGCTTATGTTCTATTAGTTTGATGTACACAGAATACTTACCCTTTTTTTATACTAAATACGTTTTTGATATACTTCACTATTTGCGTTTTGCGCTTTTTTCATGTCTTTTATCTCCAATTCATGGGAGTACAGAGCCACTCCTTAATTATAGCAGCATACATAATTTGCCTACGGTTATATATGGTTATATTTTTTCACTTCCACAGTAGGGTTGTGCCTAATATTGTTGCTTAGTATGTTACGATATAGAGGGGTTAACACAATTTGTTGTTTCATGGTTGGACATTTGTCTTCTAACACATTTAAGTTGTTTTTTGGGTTGCGGACTTATTCTTTTTCACTATCCCCCGTGGACACCTCCAGCCTGGTACCCGTGGAAAGCTGAGGAGACCTCAGGTGGTCTCCAGAGGTCCCCCACAGACCAAAAGGAACTAACCCTGTATGTAATAAAAATATACCCGACCTATACATTAAATACATCAATCCACCCCCCCCCCGTCCCCCAAAAACATACAGTACAATAATGTGCAAAATAACTATTATCCAGATATGGATAATAGATTATTTGCCCATTATGAAACACATAAAACATGCATAAATAAAAACATGACATCTTAATCTGAAAATCACCACATTGCATCTTACAATTAAACCAGCAGCTAGACAAATGTATATCAAATTATCAAATGTCACACAATTGCATTGAGTGTGTACATGATGCAATTCATCTGTGCATCATGTAACACTATGCAAAATCAATTTCAAAATAAAATACACTATGAACAATGTCCCCTATCCACCAATGCATCCACAAAATCAAACAGAAATTAAGCAACATAAATAAATTTACCATCAATCAATCAATTTCCTAAACCAATTACAATACAATACAAATCAATTATACAATTCCCTGTTCAATTTCTAAAGCCAAACCATTGCCAAAATAATTCTAATTGAAAGTAACCACCATCATTCACACCAATCAGGGCCGTGGGAACCATTTGACGAAAAATGTGACGTCATAGACCTATAAAAACCTGTCGTCTCATTTTGAAGCCAGACGCCGAGCAGGGAAGACCTCTCCTCCTAAGAAGAGAAGAAGGCCGTGGCGTAAGAAGATGGAAGAAGACGGAAGAAGATGGAGAAGACCCCAAATAAGAAAAGAAGACCTCAAGACTGACGAAAAGGATTACAAATAGAAGAAAGAAGACACAGACGTGGATTGTAATGGTTTTTATTTCATGGATACCTTTGGATTTGGTCCGAGAACTTACGGTCCCCCTGGATTTCAGAGAGTGAGCATCTAATGGTAAGTAAACAAAAGAAAAGTTTTTTTGATTTTTATTCATGTGTATTTTTTTTTATTTCCATTTAATGCCCCTGAATTTATCTATGTCCCTATGGATATACATACATTCAGGGACACTGAATGGGTGTATTGTATGTGATTTTGGGATGTAAATGCATTGTTTATTATTCTATTTTATTGCCCCTGTATGCTATGTACTGTATATCTATATGTTTATAGATACAGGGATAATAAATGATTGTTTTGCTAATGTTTATGTATCTCATGTATTTCTAATGTATTTAGCAGCTTTATTTATACATTGGTGTGTGTAATGTAATTTTTATTTAGTTACATGTTATTTTTAATGGCTTATTTCTGGTAGTTAGATTTGAATGATGGTGGTTACTTTCAATTAGAATTATTTTGGCAATGGTTTGGCTTTAGGAATTGAATAGGGAATTGTATAATTGATTTGGATTGTATTGTAATTGGTTTAGGAAATTGATTGATTGATTGATTGATTGATTGATGGTAAATTTATTTATGTTGCTTACTTTCTTTTTTATTTTGTGGATGGCATTGGTGGTTAGGGGACATTGTTCATAGTATATTTTATTTTGAAATTGATTTTGCATAGTGTTACATGATGCACAGATTAATTGCATCCTGTACACACTGAATGCAATTGTGTGACATTTGATATACATTTGTCTAGCTGCTGGTTTAATTGTAAGATGCAATGTGTGATTTTCAGATTAAGATTTCATGTTTTTATTTATGCATGTTTTATGTGTTTCATAATGGGCAAATAATCTATTATCCATATCTGGATAATAGTTATTTTGCCCATTACTGTATTGTATGTGTTAGGGGGCGGGGGGGGGGGGATGTGTGTTGTATATTGCTATTTTTATTGAGGGCAATTGTCCCCAATAAACATGCTATTGTGCCTTAACCCCTTAATTGCCTTAGCGGATAGCCGCTAAGGTAATGAAGCTGCTTTAATGTATTTTTATTAATAGTGTGCGGGAGATGGGGGTCCCCTGAGCTGAACCGCATTGATTTCTGCCTCAGGGACCCCCTTCTTCCCGAGTTACAGGCCCCGGTTTGGGGCATCGGTGCCAGTGTCGCCGCCATCTTTATACAGCCCACGTCGCTTCTTGGATGCTATAAAGATGGCGGCGACATTGGCCTCCGATTCCCCATACCTGGGGCCTGTAACTCGGGAAGCAGGGTGTCTCTTAGGAAGATATCAATGCGATTCAGTTCAGGGGATCCCCTGCTCCTGCACACTATTATTAAATGTACATTAATGCAGCTTCTTTACCAAAGCGGATAGCCGCTAAGGTAAGGAATTATTGTTTATTGATATGTGTTTTGACAGTAGTGTAGATGTATAGGGGGTCCCGGAGCTGAACCGCATTGGTTTCAGGTCCGGGGACCCCCTACTTCAGGAGATACAGGCCCCTTTATGGAGTGCCGGTATCCCCTGCAGAATTTAAATGTTCCGGTCACGTGACGCGGAAGCTTTCGATGTGCAGGGGATACCGGCATCCCATAACGGAGCCTGTATCTCATGAAGTAGGGGGTCCCCAGACCTGAAACCAATGCGGTTCAGCTCCGGAGACCCCCTGCTCATGTACACTATTATTAAAATATATTTGTTTTATGTACGATCACCTGTAACAGCCTTGCACGGAGATGGCAAATCTCCATGCAAATGTTCCAAGCGGCTTTTTTTCTATCAGCAAGCGTGCGTAAAGTATAAGAACGCTAGCAGGGGGAAAAAATCAACACGTACGATGTGGCTGTTTTGAGCCCATATGATAGAAAATGGGCTCAAGGCCTTAGTGAATCGCGTCTCCGGCTTTTTATCGGACGTGCTTTTTTTTTGTTTTAGCCAGGTGCAGAAGCACGGAGCTTAGTGCATAGCGCCCTAAGTACCTTATTCTCCACACATTGCGTGGGACTCAATTTGTACTCTCAGAGTCCCCCCTCAACCTTATATATGTTTGAGGCACCCACAAACTTTATACCGGTTGTGGGTCACCTTGTCACTAGCTGGGGTACCCCCCTTAACCTAGGGATTCCCTCAGCTACAGGAATACATATTTTATCCCTGTGCCTTATTCTCCTTTCTGGGCTGTGCTTGCATTTTCCTGGAGAATGTACCTACATGTATCCGAGAATCAGGCATGATTTCCGGGTACATTTATGGGGGAACCGACAACTTCGTAACCCAACCTCCTAGGCACATTCTGTCAATGATACCTCAACAAAACCTCTCTTGAAACTCATACCCTAGCAATCCCTACCTGATTGCATGCCCGGAAGGGGAAAAACACAAAAAATGCTTTTAATACATACAATATGACACAGTGATACAATGTTACTGGGTCCAAGAGCTGACTCTCTGGGACCCTTATACGCAGAGAAGGGATAACCAAAACTGGCATAACCTTTATTGTAAAGCCTGGTAACCCCCTCCCATCACACCCCTCCCCCTCAAGATGAAGGCTCTGAGGCAGTCACCTCATCAGGTGGCTCGCACACATGGATTTCGTTGAAGCTTTTGGGTTGCTGGGGATGTCCTGTCGAGAGAGTCCATCGGCATTACCATGCTCACTACCCTTCTTGTGCTGTATGGTAAAGTCAAACTCCTGAAGGGCAAGGCTCCAGCGAAGTAATTTGCCATTCTCCCCCAACACCCTCTTTAACCAACTGAGGGGATTGTGATCAGTGATCACAGTGATGACCTGCCATACAAATAGGGCTGCAGTTTCTTGAGTGCCCATACAATGGCCAGGCATTCTTTCTCAATAGTGGCATACGCCACTTCTCTGGTCAGCAGATTCCTGCTCAGATAGACTATGGGGTGTTCACATCCCTCTTCATCCACTTGCTGAGTACAGCACCGATACCGTAGTCAGAGGCATAGGTCTGCACAAGGAAATGCTTCATGTAATAGGGTGCTGCCAGGATTAGAGCACTAGCCAGTTTTGTCTTTAGTGTCTGGAAGGCTTCCTCACAGGCAGGAGACCAGGCTACCAGAACCGAGAGTCGTTTCTGTGTTAAGTCCGTCAGGGGTTTGGCAAGGACACTATACTGTGGGACAAACTTCCTATAGTACCGAGCGGTGCCTAAGAAAGCCATGACCTGCTTTTTGATTTGGAGCACTGGCCACTAAATGATGGTTTCTATCTTAGCTGGCTCCGGCTTCAGATGCCTTCCACCCACTCTTTGACCCAGATACAGAACTTCTGCCATACCCATTAGAGAATAAAAAGGTGATACTGCGCTCAGCGATTCGTGATATTAATTCTAATAGATTAAAATACCAATACCCTTAAAATAAAGGTGATTATAATGTGATCAGTTTATAACATCAATAAAGTGATTATCTTAACCGGATTAAAGTGCTTTGATAATAACAAAATAATATTGTTAAAGAAACCTGTTTCATTGAGGTTGTGATAAGATGAGGTAACTGCTGCTGTTCTCATTGGATGGCTCCACAAACCAAAACTAGGACAAAAAAACAAAAAGAGAGAACAGCGCAAGGCCTCATAGTGTATGTAGTATATATAAAATTTGTATTAATTGCAATCAGCAGGTAAGTATTGCACGTACATCAATCATATAGACAGTGTTCAATAAATCACCCATAAATCTACTAGCGCAACCAAAAAATCTACTCGTCACCTAGTCCCACCCCAAACCCCGCCCCCAACCCCGCTCCTAACCCCAACCTAGTCCCGCCCCCAAACCCCGCTTTAAAATAAAATATATAAATAAAATATATTTAATAAATTCCTAGCCAGAACAACATTCGTTTTTGACATAAATGAATTTATTGTATTACATTATACTACAATTAGTCCTTGTTACGTGTGTGTGTGTGTGTGTGTGTGTGTGTAAATGTCGGATCTAGAAATAAAAGCCAGGTGTGAATGACTAGTTTCCTGATCCCCTTAACCAGTGTCTGGATGCCCCCGCTTCACAATATCTAAAGCAGCAATCCCGCCTGGGATATTACCTGATCCACAGTCCCTCAATGTCCAGGTACCTCATTCCCACAATGTAATACATTGGAGGGGATGTGTTTCTTACCTGTCTTCTGGGTTAGGGGGGATTCCGATGTCTTCCGTGTGAAGCTTGAGTCAGATCTGGAAGAAAGCAGAATAGGTTATCGCGGTGTAGTATAGGGCTATTAAGATATATAGGGTAAATAAGAGATCCAGAGTGTGAGAGAGAGAGACACACACAGACAGAGACACAGAGAGAGACACAGAGAGAGACACAGAGAGAGAGACAGAGAGAGAGACAGAGAGAGAGACAGAGAGAGAGAAAGAGAGAGAGACAGAGAGAGAGAGACAGAGAGAGAGACAGAGAGAGAGAGAGAGAGACACACAGAGAGAGACACAGAGAGAGAGACACAGAGAAAGAGACACAGAGAAAGAGACAGAGAGACAGAGAGAGAGGAGGGAGAGGGAGAGGGAGGGAGAGGGAGAGGGAGGGAGAGGGAGGGGTGAGAGGGAGGGGGAGAGAGGGAGGGGTAGAGAGGGACACACACACGCACACACAGAGACACACAGAGAGAGAGAGAGAGAGAGAGAGAGAGAGAGAGAGAGAGAGAGAGAGAGAGAGAGAGAGAGAGAGAGAGAGAGAGAGAGAGAGAGAGAGAGAGGGAGAGAGGGAGAGAGGGAGAGAGAGAGAGAGAGAGAGAGAGAGTGAGAGAGAGAGATATGAGACGCACAGAGAAAGAGAGACACACAGAGAAAGAGAGACACACAGAGAAAGAGAGACACACAGAGAAAGAGAGACACACAGAGAAAGAGAGACACACAGAGAAAGAGAGACACACAGAGATAGAGAGAACACACACAGAGAGAATGAGAGACAAAGACAGTGAGAGTGCGGCAGAGAGAGTGCAGCAGAGAGAGGGCGGCAGAGAGAGGGCGGCAGGGAAAAGGCGACAGGGAGAGGGTGAGGGCAACAGGGAGAGGGTGACACAGGGGAGGGCGACAGGGAAAGGGTGAGGGCGACAGGGAGAGGGTGACACAGGGAGAGGGCGACAGGGAAAGGGTGAGGGCGAAAGGGTGTGGGTGACACAGGGAGAGGGTGACACAGGGAGAGGGCGACAGGGAAAGGGTGAGGGCGAAAGGGTGTGGGTGACACAGGGAGAGGGTGACACAGGGAGAGGGTGACACAGGGAGAGGGTGACACAGGGAGAGGGTGACACAGGGAGAAGGTGACAAAGGGAGAGGGTGACACAGGGAGAGGGTGACACAGGGAGAGGGTGACACAGGGAGAGGGTGATACAGGGAGAGGGTGACATCGGGAGAGGGTGACACACACTCACAGACACACACAAACACTCACAGACACACACAAATACTCACAGACACACAAACACTCACAGACACACACACTCACTCAAACACTCAGACACACATACACTCACAGACACATACACTCACAGACACATACACTCACAGACACATACACTCACAGACACACTCACAGACTCAAACACACACAATCACTCACAGACACACTCACAGACACACTCACAGACACATACACTCACAGACACATACACTCACAGACACATACACTCACAGACACATACACTCACAGACACATACACTCACAGACACACTCACAGACTCAAACACACACAAACACTCACAGACACACTCACAGACACACGCACAATCTCAAACACACACAAACACTCACAGAAACACTCACAAACACACAAACACTCACTCACACAAACACTCACTCACACAAACACTCAGTCACACAAACACTCACTCAGAGACACATACACTCACAGACACATACACTCACAGACACATACACTCACAGACACATACACTCACAGACACATACACTCACAGACACATACAATCACAGACACATACACTCACAGACACATACACCCACAGACACATACAGACACAAACTCACACAAACACTCACAGACACATACACACACACACACACACACACACACACACACACACACACACACACACACACACACACACACACACACACACACACACACACACACACACACACACACACACACACACACACACACACACACACACTCACAGATAACCACACTCAAAGACACACAAATACACACACTAACACCCACCCACACTCAGACACACTCACAGACACCTACACTCACAGACACCCACACTCACAGACATCCACACTCACAGACAGCCACACTCACAGACACCCTCACAGACACTCACCCACACTCATAGACACCCACACACAAACACTCACACACACACACTCAAAGACACTCAGACACTCACCCACTGGGTGGGTGACTGGGTTGGTATTCATTGGAAGGTTTGGGGCCTACCTGTTACTCCAGGGACTGCTTGTCCTCCACATGCTGCTCCACATGCCAGGGGATCGGGCAGGAGTTGCGGGAGGATGGGGAAGCCAGCGGGAGGATGGGGGGGCCAGCGGGAGGATGGGGGGGGGCAGCGGGAGGATTGGGGGGCCAGCGGGAGGATGGGGGGGCCAGCGGGAGGATCGGGAGGTCAGCGGGAGGATGGGAGGGCCAGCGGGAGGATGGGGGGGCCAGCGGGTGGATGGGGGGGCCAGCACGAGGATCGGGGGTCAGCGCGAGGATGGGGGGGCCAGTGCGAGGATTGGGGGGCCAGCGGGAGGATCGGCGGGTCAGCGCGAGAATGGGGGGGCCAGCGGGAGGATAGGGGGGCCAGCTGAGGATCGGGGGTTCAGTGCGAGAATGGGGGGGCCAGCGCGAGGATCGGGGTGCTAGCGGAAGGATCGGGGACCAGCGGGGGGACAGCTGGACAGGCGCACGGCCACCAACCTCCCCGATGGGAAACGTGGCAAGCCGCGCATGCACCGAGGCTGCAGCCAGGAGGGGGGTCAGGCAGCCATGCTAGGAACAGCCGCACGGGCCACACCAACCTCCCCGATGGGAAATGTGGCTGGGGACATTGCCAACCCCCCCCCTCCAGCGCGTGCGCATGCGCACCCCCCTCCCTCTACCTCCCGCCAGGCTTATTCCCTTCTTCCCCGCTCCTATTACCCTGCCCGCGTGGGTGCCAAAGGAGCATGGGACAGAGGGGAAGCGCCTAACTTGTCTTCCAGCCGTGGGCAGCAGCAGCAGCAGCCAAGGGGACCCCCCCCCAGCCTACATCCGGGGACCCCCCCTCCCAGCCTACATCCGGGGACCCCCCCTCCCAGCCTACATCCGGAGACCTGAGGGGACCCAGAGCTGCCAGCCAGCCCTCTTCCTCCAATCATGGAGGGAGATTACTTATTTATTTATTTAAAAAAAATTGTCGCGAACGGGGGAAATTTGAGCGCGAACAGGGGAAATTTAAAAAAAACACGTGTACTGCTTGGGCCAATATTTACTCGCCCGGGGGTTAAATCCACACGCCCCGGGCGTGTAAATGTATAGGATTGTCGAACACTGCATATAGATAATAAGCATGACATGTTATGGTCATGTTACCACAACAGCTAGCAGCATGGAACCACTCGAAGAATGGCTGGGCTGGAAGATGGAAAGGCTCTTATCTCCCCCTTCAGGTTCTTAGGTTTTTCTCCCCTCAGGCAATGCTTGTCTCACCAGATGGGGAACCGCAGTGCCGCCGACATGGGACGAGACCCGGTCCACGCTGGTACTGTGCGGTTGGCCTCCCGGTACGCACCGATGACGTCACTCGGGGCGTCCTGTCTCCAAATGGGGAACCGCAATGCTGCCGATGCGAGACAAGACCTGTTCCACGCGATGCTGTGTTTCTGACCTCCCGGTGCGCACTAATGACGTCACTCGGGGCGTCCCGTCTCCTACGAGTTAAGCCCCTGTGCTGTACACAGACTGCCGTAAAAGATGGGATAGACCAAAATCCTCACTGAATATAATACAAGCTGGAACGCGCCCTCTTCCTATGCGTTTCCCTGACGAAGTAATTGATTTACGAAACGCGTAGGAAGAGGGCGCGTTCCAGCTTGTATTATTTTCAGTGAGCACTTCTAGAAGAGGGGTGCAATTCTTTGTTACGGTGTAGTTAACCCCTCACACTCCGGAACCGCTGAAGCTGTACTTGGACGCTTCTTGGTAAAATCTGTGATGAATCTGACTTGGACTGGGCTGCAGGCATTTTTATAGGGTTAAGGTTCCTACTGTATACCTAACATATACACCCAATCCTATTGTGGGAATAATTTTCCCCACCTATCCCCGACTTGCCAGTACCTTACAAAAAGGGCAGAAGTTGTTTCCCGGTTTACACAGAGCATGTGCTAACCTCACA
The DNA here is from genome assembly GCF_040206685.1 of Ascaphus truei. Lineage (NCBI taxonomy): Eukaryota > Metazoa > Chordata > Amphibia > Anura > Ascaphidae > Ascaphus > Ascaphus truei. The sequence goes on along the minus strand of NC_134484.1, from coordinate 280,424,262 downwards.
CTTGAGCTCCTTAGCATACTGGGCCCAACCCCTTACCTGGCGACAGTAAGTCTGGGGTTTGGCTACCAAGTGTGAAGTGCCCATACTTCCCACCGGTATCGGGCAATTAAATATATCCTGGCCACCCTAACACCTAGGGTCTCTGAGGCTTTTCAACTCCGAACTTCTCATAGACACTGGGGCACCACCTTAACAGGGTACCTTTTGAATTTCGGAGATGAAAAATCCCTCAGCTCATTCATCCATAACATATGGGCATGTTAATGGATTCAGGACAGGAAAGGATTCCTGTCTGTACATTTTAAAACACCATTACAATACAGTTTATTTATAAATGTTTGTTCTGCTTATGCAACCCTTATAAACCTTATATGTTTGTTCATGGTTTCTTTTTACATAGCTGCACTCCAAAAATTAGTGCTAGCTCTTTTCTAATGCAAGTTAGCCACTTAATTAAACGGGCTCTCTGATGTGGGTTGAGATTTGACCTATAATCGTTCTAGGTTACAAGCCGGCATACAATGTATCCATGCTTGCTTTGATCCGTAACCGCAGACGCACGCCAACAATTTCAGCTTAAGTTGCTAATGAGACCGGTGGATACATTTTGACAAGAAGCACTTCAGCTAGACCACAAACCACTTATCCAATTGACTTTGTGGTTTAGAGGTCTACGGCTTAGGAAGTGATACCTATACTTCAAAGTGGCCACCCATTCACAGTCACGCTTCTTCCCATAGCGCTTGGTTCAGCGCTACAGGCTCCCCCTTGTGTCACAAATATAGTTAGCACATTTTCATTCATTCATTGTAACTGCAGCTAGCTTCTAAGCTGCAAACCAGAGACAAAAAAGATAGTGTAGGGGAAAACATGATATGATGGGGACAATACAGTTTAACCCCTTCAGTCCCACAGGGATTAGGGTTAACATGCCAGGCATAATACCTTTATTATTGGCTTTGTTAACCCCGTCCTGCCTCATCTCCCCTTCCCATCACTCTCGGAATAGGTCAAGCAGTCCTCAGACCCTGTGGCCATATAGAAGCTCAAAGTGTGAGAAGCCAGTGGACTCTTGCGTTACCTCTAGGTATGCAAGCAGAAAATATTGCAGATGAGTCTCCCAGTATTTTCCTTTCAGCCTCTATAAATACCTGAAGCATATGCTTCAGGGAACCATTGAACCGCTCACAAGTCAGTTTGTCTGAGTGTGATAAGTGGTCATGCGCTGGTGATTCACCCCACACGAATCCCAGAGAAATTGAAGCAATTCAGACATGAATTGCTACCCTTGATCAGTTAGAATCTCACTAGGAAATCCTACTCTAGAGAAAATCACTAACAATGTTCTAGCCTCAATGGTGGCTAGAGCTACAGACACAGGGTACCTACAGTAGTGGCAAAATCCACCACCATCAGTATGTAGTGCTTGCCGGTCCAGCTTGGGATCTTCAGTGATCATACCATGTCTATAGCTACTCTCTCGGAAATGGCTCCTCAATTAAAGGTAGTAGGTTCAGGGGAGCCTTCACACGGTCACCCGACTTGTCTACTCACTGGCAGGCATCACAGGGTTGGCAAAAGTCTGTCACTGCCCTGGTTGCTTACAGCATAGAAACACTGCAGTAGCTGGCTCTAGTCTGAGTGACTCCCTGATGACCCGCTAGTGGAATTGAGTGATCTACAAGCAGTAACTGCTGCTTATACTCCATGTGTAAAACTAGCTGTCTTCTATCTGTCCACACTCTGTCTGGAGTGTTAGGAGCTTGCTCCCTGTACAAGAGCTCACGTTGTCAGAGATACTGGTCCGACCCAGTCTCAGAGGCAGACTCGGACGCCCGGAGTCTCATGCCCTCTAAGTGGGGATCGGACCGTACCGCAGCTCAGAACTGTGCCCCCAACTCCAGACACTCTTCTTCAGTTACTAAGTCGGGTGATGTGGAAACAGGTAAGTTGGAAGGAGGGTCAGTACACTGTATTGACTCTGTCTGGCTTACCTGCCTGGTCTCCGCAGAGACCTCTGGAACTGTCAGTCCCAAATGCAGGGGGATGGAGAGATCCTCAGTGGGCAGGGGTGCCAAAGGTTCCCCTGCTTGGCAGGTGCCCTGCTTTGGCTCCTGGTGATTGCTGCAACAGGAGCAGCCTCCTCCGCAAATGAGCAGATGAGGTGCCCTAGGTTGTAGCACCTCAGTATCCAAACCAGGCAAAACAACCACATCCCTCAAACCTCAACCGGCACCCCAGTCGAGGAACATTCGGCCAACTTGAATTGACCAGCAGGTGAAGCTATGCCCGCTTCATGTCACTGGAGATCCTCATTCAGCTGAGTCTTTTCCCGACCGGTGGTCGGTAGTCCATATCCCTCACACCGGGTTATGATTCTAGGACGGTCCCAGGTCTGGTCCTGACCTTACCGTCTGTCCATCTTCGCCTGGTGGCACTAAACTTAAAGTTACAAGAGATAACCTGTGCTTTTCCTGCTGTGTTTAACATGTGTAAGTCACTACTTGTTTTGAGAGATCGCAAGCTACGAGTTCCTCTTTATGCTATAATTCACCGTAGGACTTTATAGCATAAAGCTCAATGATCGCGGCTGCAGCATCGGGTATGGATGCCTAAACTACGCCCTTACCAGCCGGTAAACATTGAGAACGGCTCATAAAATCAGCACAATCTGAACTTTATCAAGCGCAAGATACAAGCTACAGAAGCGGCACACTTTATTCTAACATGGCTGGTGCCGCAAGCCGGGAGATTTCACGCTTCATCGGGAGCGTGTGCGCATGGCGTGCATGCCCAGGGCTCCCCGAGGGAGCCCTGGGTTGCTGTAGTGTGGGGGATGGCGGTGGGGGGCTCCGGGGGACCCGGCGGACCTGGAGAGGGGAGGGGGAAGCCCTGATTGGAGGACCGATCATCCAAGGCTCCGGCGCACGCACGGGACACCTCGGCGCACGCCCGGTATCTGTCGCGGCCGAGACCGGGTAAGTGTTAGAATAAACTCGGCCGCAACAGTAAACATACAAGGATGTCTACTAAGGCAAAAAACAGCAGAATTTTGCCAGATTTAGCCAATTACTTCAGCAAGGCAGACTCGGCACAGGATGCAGGGATGCTGGCCGGGAGTGTGAGCGGGAGCTCAGAGGCAGAAGGGATTCCTGCACTAGAGGGTAACCTGGCTATCCTAAGTCATATGGCCACCAAAACAGACATAGAAAAGCTCTTTGGTGAATTTAAAAAACATGTTCCAAGAAGAGATAAAGGAAATAAGGACTGATGTTACGATGATTGGAGGAAGAACTGAGGGGCTAGAACAGAAACTGGACTCGACAATCAAAATTTTGAATAAAAATATTAAAACTACAACTTACTTGCAAGGTCAGCTCTCAGAGTTTTCCGAGCGGCAGGAGGATTCCGAAAACATGGATTGTAGGAACAATATTCGGATCTGTAGTGTCAATGAGACAGTCATAGAAGTAGGAACTTTGTCTCAAAATGGCTGAAAGTTATGCGCCCTGAGATGACTGAGGCTGAAATAGCACTGGATAGGAGCCATAGGGCCCTAGAGAGCAGACAGCAGCGTGGAGACCCTCCAAAAGATATTATTCTCAGATTTCACAACTTTAAGACAAACAAAGCCCTTTGTAAAATCACTCGTTCCCCCAACAATATAATATTCAATAAAATTAAACTATTGGTTTTCCAGGACCTGTCCCCTCTGACTCTCAGCAGAAGATGCAAGCTGCCACCTATAACTAAATTGCTGAGAGATAGGGAGCTGAGATACAGATGGATCTTTCCGTTTGGGCTATTAGTAATTAAAGATGGAAGCGCCAATATATTGAGGGATTTATAAGAGGGAGATGCCTTCCTTAAAAAGCTGGCGTTACAGGGTACAGTACCACACCAGGAGCCAGAGGAGATGTCCACCGAGGAGCCTGTATGGTGGTTTGTGAAGAGCTCCCATGTGGCAGCCAGGGAGGAGACAGCTATTAAGTCCAATTAGTACTTAAAGGAGACAAAGTACGTTTTTTCTTGAATGGGCAGTAGAAATTTAAAGAAACAGTTCTCTGTTCTTGCCAAGTTACTCAATACACGCACCCAGCAGGATGACTGGTTCAATAACTCCCTGAGGAGTTAGAGCGAGCAGAGGAGGCAGTGGTTGCTTTAGAGGGGGAAGCTTTTCTGCAATGAAATACACAGATGGCACGGATGAGTGGAGGGGAGCGAACGGACCAAAGCAGAGGAGGCGGCCACCACGAGAAGCATTCTACCTGTTTTGTCTGCGAGCAGTGGAGGGGAAGATGGTTGAAGAGAGGGAGGGCCCTTCTTTATTGGCCGCCATTGGTAGCAGATTTTCCCGCCAGGCGCTCTAGGTTGGCGGGAAGCAGAAAAGATGCAGCCCGCACGGGAGAAACACAGCAGAGATTATGAGGTGCCGATACAGACTAGCAGCATACCTATCGGAAGAGGGTAAGTGCCGGAAGGAGAGGAGTCAGAGTGGGACTATTTTCACCCCTTAGAATATGAGGGAAGTGTAGTGGAGGAAGGGTTTTGCTAAGCCGGACTATTGTTCATAGGGGGACATGACCAGGAGAGGGGGGAGAGGCCTGGTCGAAGGTACAGCTCAGGGCACGCACATGGAGAAGATAATCGGTCTCCTATAAGTCAGCACTAAGGATTATGGACAGTCTGGCTATCGATTGTAATTCAAGTTCACTAAAGTGGTATAAGCATTTGAAATAGCCAGGGAACATCACAAAGACTCCCTGTCATGGGAGACCAGTGCTTATCCCACAAAAATACCTGGATCCTTTGATTGAACAAAACATGAGATAAAATAAATTGTAATTTAGTCGCACAAGAAACACACACAACTTGATTTACAAGATAACACAAAATAACACTTACGAGAATAATGTAAAACTAATTAAAACCTTTCCAGAACGAAAGTCCATGAAATACAGTATCTAGGTATCAATTCCCAGGAGCGGGGTTGACACACAAACAAAGACGCAAAACTGTCTTTGGCTAAGGGCGCCGCTTGCAGCCCCTGTTTCTCTGCCGAAATAAGTATCTTCGTTCTGTACTTGCAGAATTAATTTCCAAGTCCTTAGTTCTAACGAACTTTCGGAGCGGGGTACAATCCTTAGTTGCGATGGAATCGTCTCTGTACCGCACGCTATACCTTCCGATGGATCACAGAAGAACATAGTTGAACGCATAAAAAAAAAAGAAAAAGTGTGAACAGCGCTAATGCTTAAAATACAATATAGTAACAATATAAATTACAGTGATTACTATGAAAACTTTGACTTAAAGGTGAGGCTGCCTAGGCAAAATGTGATTTACACAAATCAACAAAAACCAACAGTAAAAAACAGAAAACCTGCGCCTCCAAGAATGAAAAGTATGTGAAATCTGACAAAATAGAGAGTCCAATCGGGGATGGCAAGCAATCCTGAGGGGAATCTTCAATGAAGTCTCACGAGGATGACAAACACACATAAACAACAGAAAAGACAAAGGGAAAAATCATAGTTTAACCCAAAAAACAAACACTGAAAATGGGTGTTTTTTACAGTTGAACGCATGCTTATAACAAAGCTATCTGGGTAATACATTCTGCCATTCAATAAACAGCCAAAATATTTACTAACAAAATAAATTACTAACAATATTATTGATCATTTAAAGAAGCTTAATAAACCAGACAAACATATATACAAGTGAATTCACTCAATAAAGGAAGATACACATGGTGTCACAATAGTGTAATTTATTGGAAGTAAACACAAGAATGACACAAAGTTAACACTTGATAAAGCAATAAGCCAAAAGCAGCATGCAAACGAAATTTCAAAGTCCAACACATAAGGAAACATAGCGCAGGTCTGAACTCTAGTCATCCAACAGCCTCACAGTGAGCATGCGCCAACAGCAAATGGGGTCACTACAGGTTAACCCAAAAGGTATAAATAGCCTTCTCAGACATAGGAAACCCTCTGATTACCTTAGCCTTGACAAAGCACTCGCGAAACGCGCGCGTCGGCAACCACGTGACCACGTGCACGCGGAGGAGTCCGAGTTCACATACACTGACTCAATGTGATATAGGAAGTCAGCGTGGCTCAACCCGTGCGCATTACAGGACTGCTATTAGACCCAATGGACTCAGCAGTCACATACTTTCAACGGCATACTAATATCTGGCAATGTACTATAATATCCATCTAGGTAGCCTGAATGCTACTTCCCTCTCACAGCATTGAGCTTGCAGGGCATTATATACAAGCAAACGGCACCTGTACCAGCTATTAACCTCTGGAGTGCCAGACAATAACCACATATGAGGATTACTGCACCAATTAGGGAAAGGTCTTTAAATTTTGACCGGTATACACACCCTATAAGGCACAGTACTCAGCTGCAAACTCTGTATTTGCATATACAGTAGTTGCAGCAGTGCCATTATACTTACCAGTATTGTATCATCCATACTAGTATTCACTACAGCCCGGTTAACAAACACCTGGGATGTACATGTACTAAGTACTACAAACCTGCACCTATATACCACCATCTATATAGGGTGGCGTCAGTAATACAACAGTAGGTGCACTCAGACCTAGATTTGACTCTATCTAATCTATAATGTACTATTAGCTGCATCACTTATACAGCATAGTACAGGTCATATAAAAGAGCACCAGTTAGTATATCACACTGGGGCACTTCATCTGTGGTTCCAACTGCCGGTATAACTACAGAGACCTCAAGCCCATTCACTCCATATGAGGAACACTAGGGCCAGTGAACCATCCTAACACTGGACATTATAATACCACTGTACAATCTCTTGGACACACATATCCAATAGATTAAGTAATACTTGGTTATATTTAATCCTTGTTTTAAACCCCAATATTTTAACGTTACTGTCATTCAATAAAGTTATTTTAAATAAATCACCAAATCACACTGAAACAGAGTGCTATCAATAGGGGTTCTGTCTGTCTATTTGTGCATTAATACACAGCCAATCTTGGCGTGGGAAGCAAATTCCCAAGTTTGCTAAAAGTTCCTGCAGCCGAGCAAAGGGTTTCACGGTATGCCAAGGGTTATGCGCTAACTTCGCTCTTAACCGCGTAGCATACCTGACCAGCCCCCTTACACGGCGGCAGAATGTCTACCTTTCTCCAGGATGCCCGGACATCTGCTAGGCAAACTGTTTTTATAAATTTCCTGACATTTAGCACTTTCCCCAGGTCGGTGTCTTTTTGAAGCCCCGGTCTTTTGCAGACACTCTGGAGTCAGCTCCACAGGGAGTCCCTGAAGTCCGGACTAACATTATACATGACTCATCTGTGATCATAAATGACAATATTGAATGCTTAATGTATCTGCTGTTCTGCCTGGCTGAAATCTAAATGTCCCGGTTCCTATAACTTTAAAAAACTAAAATAAATACTATGATAGATGGATCATGTCAAAGAGGCATGGTCCCCACAGAGAATCCCTTTATGAGGTGCACAACAGACAACATTTTTATAATATAATTATTCTCCAAAAGATCTTACCAGGATTGTAAACTAACTGTTAAAATTATCTTTATTAATATTTATATAGTGAAATTAATAAAATCTTCAGTAACATCTACAAATATAGTAGGTGTTAATCTAAATGTAGTGAGTTTAGTAGACCACATCAAAAACATTAATATGTACCATATAGGGTTCAAATGTGTAAGTATCCCCTGTAAAAAACTGGGGTTTAAAAGACATAAATGCGTAATGTTCTTATTTTTGGTTCCTAGAGAATGCTCTTCGAATAGTGTGTTAATATAAGTGTCCCTTTATATGAGATCTTGTATAGCATTATTCTCCAAAGGCATTAATTCATAGATAATAGGTATGTACCTCTATTACACATGTGCAGTACTATATATAAACGGCCGTGGTAAGTATCCCAGCCAAATTGTATGTCACTGATGTAGAGTGTACACTAAGGGTATTTTAGATTTTGACCCTCTAAGTCTAAGACTACTCTCTGAATAGTATATTTCAGAGAGAATCGTGGTATTAAAGTGTCTTAAATCCAGCACTATAATGATACCTCACATCTAAAATGTCACATTTCTAATGTCCCCAATAAAGGGATGTGTACCAAGATATGGTGACATACCTACAGTATATTAAGGTCTCTGAACCAATGTCAATATATTATGTCCTTTGAAATAGTAATATATTTATCACATTTACATACTACATCTGAGGCTGTTGTACCTAAGATTTCTTTCTTGCCATTAAACGTGTATTTTTATGGCTATTATTTGTTTATTTCGGTATATCAAGTAACTTGGCTTAATGCTATAAAGAAATATATTACTTGACAACGTGAGTTATACGCATCTAGACCAAATACCTACAATCCCTAGAAAACTGTCTTGTTCGTTGTTAGGGTATGTAATACTTCAAAAATGGCTTAAGGAATCTAAATCCAGAAATAAAGGTATATAGGTATAATACAGCCTCAAATGAATATATATGGACCGTAGTTCCTGCACACTCCATCAACCTGTATATAACATTGATGTAATTACTTGTTAGTCCTATAATCTCATAAAAGATGTTTGGTAATAAATCTTTATTATCTCCAGTGTAGAATAAGGTTAGCTATATCACAAACACCAGACCAACAGATTCCACAAGGTCTTAAGATACATAAGTATATATCACACAGCAAAAAGAGTAGTGTTCCCACACTTTGGTATAATGCCAATTAAATTGTATGTAGTGCAGGCATATCGTTATGAGAATGAGTGCTCCAGTATCCAGTATTCTATCTATGAGTGGGCAACTAGTATTTTGTTAACTAGTTATGTAGCAAGACCCTTGTACATTAAACAGCACTTCATAGAGTAAATTCTGATCGCTAACTGGATGGCTAGGCACACATCATAATTACTCTTATAGCATGTATGGTGATGTTTGCAATAACATGCAGGAACTCCAAAGAGCTAATCCCGCAGTTTGTAATGTGGTCAGTGAATAGTATGCAGTGTAGGCATGTCGTGATGAGTGTAGATACTCGAGTGTCTAATATGATATCTCAAAACCAATCACAATTGTAATATTTTCTGGCACATTGCATGATAGGACCCATGTATACAGGTAAGTAATTTGTAGATTAGGAGTGTGCACCCCGGAAGAAGTCGCCGCTTTGTTAGCGACGAAACGTTCGTCGGGTTAGCCGGCTGATTTTAAACTTTAAAATTCAGTCCCTTGGTGGTGAGATTTAGTAAACTTACCTGACCGCATCGTTAGATATGTACAGCAGTTCTCTGGAGTGCCTGTTCGTTAGTGCGGATGTCACTATGACGCTGCAAGCGTAAATATGGCTCGCGTCTAACCGCCAATGCAGGCACCAAAGTACACTCCTGTTTAGTTTAAAATACACCTTGATAAAGGGCGCACGGCCCGAAACGCATAGGTGTGCATTTGCTGTGACACCCAGGGGTCATGTTTGATCCGTTTATCCAATAAAAGAATCTTTTTTTGCCACCGTTAGCCTCCTCCAATTTTTCAGGCAGTGCATTGCCTTTACCTACCTATTATAACATTTTGGTCTGTTGTGCGCCTCATAAAGGGATTCTCTGTGTGGGCCGTGCCTCATTGACACGATCCATAGTATCTATTCCAGTGTACTTCCCAAGCAAAAGATCCTCGAGGTCGCTGCTTTCAAGAATCTGGAAAAGATCCTCAAGGCTTAAGAACATCTTCCTAGAGACCTTGAGATACCGAGGGATACACTATACGTAGAGCCCAAGTTTATTCCTGAGATCCTGGATTGGGGGTATGCTTCTCGTTCGGCAGGACATCTGGGATTCAAGAAGACACTGGATCTCATCCGTCGCACTTTCTGGCCCAATATGGCCAAGACCATCCTTGAATATACTCGTGCTTGCCCAGTATGTGCGCGGAATAAGATACCTCGACAGAGACCCCATGGTCTTCTTTTGACTTTACCGATTCAAGAACGGCCTTGGTCCCACATATCCATGGACTTTATTGTTGAATTGCCTAAATCGAACGGTATGAGCACCATACTAGTAGTCGAAGATCGCTTCTCCAAGATGGCTCATTTCGTCCCTCTCAAGGGATTACCCTCCTCATCCGCCCTTGCTGATTTTATTTCCAGATACATTTTCCGGATCAATGGCATTCCCACATCCATCGTATCGGATAGAGGCTCTCAATTTTTTTCCAGGTTCTGGAGGACCTTCACCAGAAGACTGGGCATTTCTTCTTCCTTTTATTTGGGTTATCACCCTCAATCTAATGGGCAGACCGAAAGGTTTAATCAATCACTCGAGAAGAATTTGAGGTGCTTTGTCTCTGACTCCCAGGATGACTGGTCGGAATTACTTCCTTGCTGAATATGCCTTTAATTCCTCCAGGAATGAATCCACTCAGGAGACGCCCTTCTTTATTAATTATGGATTCCATCCGGTTCGTCAACCTATTTCCAATATTCCCTCTGGGGTACCAGCTGTGGATGAACACATGTCCCTCTTACAGTACTCCTGGTTCAGAGTTCAATCGGCGCTTCAAAAAGCCTCCCAGTCTTCGAAGCTTCAGGCTGACCGTCAAAGCCAACTTGCACCCAGTTACAAGCCAGGGGATAAGGTTTGGTTGTCCTCCAAAAATAACCACCTCAAGACCCCTTCCCCTAAATTGGCACCTAGGTTTCTGGGCCCATTTGCCATCATGGAGCAGGTTAACACGGTGGCCTTCCGCCTTCAATTACCTCCAGGCATGAGAATTCCTAATGTATTTCACACATCTCTTCTCAAATCCTTTATCTCCAGTTCTCTCTTTCCGGACCAAAATCTTAGACCAGACCCAGTGATCATATAGGCAACTAAGAGTACGAGGTCCAAGCCATACTGGATTCCCGCCTCTCGAGAGGTAAGGTTCAATTCTTGGTCCATTGGAAGGGCTTTGAACCTGTAGAAAGATCATGGGAATCTCTTAAGGACATTCATGCACCGGGGCTTCTCAAACGCTTCCGGAGGAAGTTTCCATCTAAACCGTGGTAGGATCATCCTGAGGCCGACCCTTAAAGGGGGGGATACTGTGAGGATTCGGGGGTCATGGCAGTCACAGCATAACCCCCCTTACCTCTTACAGCCCCCGCGGCCGTGGGACGTCCCTGTCACCGGTCCCACCCGGTCTCCATGGTTCTGAGGCTTCCCTGTCCTCCCCGATGGGCCACCGCAGCCCCACAGCAAGCCCGCACACAGGCGGCTGCCATTTGTCCTGGGCGCGCGCTCTCCAACATTACAGAGCGTGCGCCAGATGAAGTTAATTTTTTCACTGCTCTGGCAGTGAGACCACGCCCCCAACACACGCACAGGCTACTTCTCAGTGCCAAAGCTGCTCACCTGTGTGCCTATCATAGGAACCAATCCAGGACAGCTCCTCGTGCTCCTCCAGGCCTGCCTCCGCTCCCTATTGGTCAGCCGCACTCTATAGTACCTGTCTTACCACTTGCACATTGTTCGACATAGTCTCCACTTGTGGATGTCTACTCTGGTTTCTTTTTCTCTTTGCTACTCAGGTTACGATATGGCTTGGTGGCCTATTCTATCTGGCTCTTGACCCCCAGCTCCCTTCTGACTATGCTGCTTCACACGTCCCTCGATCTCAGCTCACATCTCGACCTTCCGGACCTCTCCACTCCCTGACCTTGGCAACAGAAACTACTATGTCTCTTCTATACCCGGTACCTGCAAGTATTGCTATAGCTAAATCCACCTGGTCTGGCAACACCAAAATACTACACTCCGGACACGCTCCTTCTGCTGCGTGTGCGTGTACACATACGTCCCACCTCAGTACAAGGCATGGGTCTGGTCTGCGGGCAGCACAGGCATAACAGGAAGTCAGCATACGCCTTTGGAATGGATGAAAGTTTAGGAGAGGACAAGTCTACCCCGGAGAGCAGTGTGGTAGGAGACGGGAGGTTTGTAGGAGCCTGCCAGTGAATGGGTTGGAAGAAAACTGTCCTGCGCTCCGGTAATTAGTCCCAGCACCCGAAGGTGTCAGTGTAGTCACTGGGAGATGGAGAAGGAGGGTGCAGTAAAGGACCTCTAGGTGAATCAGAGCTGGGAGGGTAATCCCTTACCTATAGAAGATCTGGGTCCTGCTCTCCTCTGCCCTCCGGTTTCCAGCGTGCAGCCTTCTGAGAAGTTGAATGGAAAGAAAGAAGATCCGGTGCCACTGCAAGTGACAAGCATCCAGGCTACTTCCGGGTTAGTTGAAAAAACTTTATTGGAACATCACACACACAAGCCTACACCACGAACTCCCCCTCAACGCGTTTCACGATATAGAACAGCGCTTTGTCTTGGGTACCTCATCACTTCAATCAATGCGTGAGTTGTACAGTTGTAGCCAGGGCAAACCGAGGATAATTTGAACCATGGGGGAGTGAAATACATCAAACAAGATGGTTTTGCTCTGACCATCCTTCGTGGACAAGGTAAGCATGGGAGTCTCAAAAGAAGTAAAGGCCGGTCGCAAAGGACATCAATTGCTTCTAGCCCAATGGGAAACCTCTTCTTGATCAGTGGAATCTTGTTCAGGATGGGGAAATTATGATCTATGAAGTTTCAGAGTCGAGGAAGGCGGCGGTCGGTATACGGAAATCTGGACCCTCGAGAAGAATAGGTAACATGATCCTCTTGGTAAGTTCTTCTTTGGAATGGGGGTGAGAACTGATGGTACCCAGGAAAGCCCCGTACAACTCACTGGGTGTACTCGTTTCCCGTCTCAGGGGTCAGTAACGTACCGGGTGTTCTGGGGAACCGCAGTAGAAGCAAAGGCCTTCGTTTCTTTGGCAGGATCTCTCTGTAGCCCGAACTTGCTGGCTGCCAATCTGCATCGGTTCAGAAGTATCTGGGGGTGGTAGGATAGCCAGAGGACCCATGAAAGGCATAGAAGGAGGTGGAGAGGAGACGGGCATGACGAACCGGGGATGGTGGCGTTTGTAACGTATCTCCTGAAGGCGCTGGTCCACCTGAATACACTGAGTAATAAGATCCTCCAAAGTATCAGGCCATGGTTGTGTCGCGAATTGGTCTTTCACTGGCTCGACCAGGCCCTGCCAGAATACAGCTACGAGGGTTTCTTCATTCCACCGGACCTTCGCTGGTCCATAATTCTAATGCGTATTTCGCTACAGACCTACGCCCTTCGGTAAGATACATCAAGGAAGAGGATGAGGTGTCCTGGAGGGACACCTATTGAAATTCCCTTTTGAAGTGGGGGTAGTCCCTTGTAAGTTCCGGCCAAATGTCCCAGATGGGAGATGCCCAAGCCAGGGTGCTTCCTGTAAGGAGAGAGAAAATGTAGCCCACCTTGGTGCGGTAGGAAGAGAAGTGGCTAGGGGCCAGCTGAAATTGAATCTCGCAATGGGTCAGGAAGCCACGACAAGCAAGTTGGTCATAGAAATACGGTTTGGGTGCGGGGATCTTAGGTTCCAAGGTGGTTGCTCCCTCTCGAGTGGGTGTCTGAATTGGTTGGGCTCTGCATAATGTCACGCTGTGCTGCCCGCAGACCAGACTAACTCTCAGAACTGGGGTGGAGAGTGAGTAGACCATGCACCCACAGTAGTGAGGGCGTTCCCGGAATGTGGATTTGGTAGCATGGCCAAGGCCAGGGTACAAGTGTGTAGCCGAAGTACTTGCCAGATCCGGGCGCAGAGAGAGAAATGTAGTTCTGTCCGTAGCCAAGGGTCGTGTGCAGGAGAGGTCCGAGTAGTAGAGGTCCGAGAGCCGCGTTCGTGGGGTCAAGAGATTGCCGGGGTCGAGGAGCCAGAGAGGGTAAGTAGATATGCCGGTTCGGTAATGAGATCTGAAAGGTAAGAGGGAGCTGGGCATAGAATTCAACATGGTAAGATGAAGAAAAAATGGTGGTGCACTGCTGCAAAAATAGGGTTGGAGGCTAGTTACAAAAATAAAAATGCTTTATTGAAGGTGCATAGTAGCAGATGCTACAAAGTAGGTCCTCTAAAAGGTTTCACGCCGAAATGGTGCTTTATCAAAGAGTAACCCGTGTTCCTATTATGCTTCCTTTATATAGCCATTCCAATGCAGGGGTGAATTCGCACCAAACCAGCCACAGGGTAAAAACACCTCTGCATTGGATAGGCAAACCCGGAAGTAGAGAAAAACATAAACAATGCAAATACAAAGAGAACTGTGAAACAAACATGTCGAGCAACATGAATGACAAAAGAATACAAATGATTGATGATCAAAAACATATAAAAAGAACAAGACATTAAAAAATACAAAAAAAATACAAAAATCATAAAAAAATACAAATGAACTTATAAATTGCATATAACAAATATATAATGAAAACCATATTGAAGAACACATAAAAAGCCTTTCAAGTGACTTAACCCTCACATCCGTGATGTTAATATGTAAGTATAATAAAAATATATTTATATATTATTTACATATTAACATCACGGATGTGAGGGTTAAGTCACTTGAAAGGGTTTTTATGTGTTCTTCAATATGGTTTTCATTATATATTTGTTATATGCAATTTATTAGTTCATTTTTTTTTTATTTTTTTGCATTTTTTAATGTCTAGTTCTTGTTATATGTTTTTGAACATCAATCATTTGTAGTCTTCTTTTGTCATTCACGTTGCTCAACATGTTTGTTTCACAGTTCGCTTTGTAATTGCATTGTTTATGTTTTTCTCTACTTCCGGGTTTGCCTATCCAATGCAGAGGTGTTTTTACCCTGTGGGGCTTCCGTAGTTACATATGGGGACTCCACACTAGTTAATTTTGATTGGCTGGTTTGGCACGAATTCACCCCTGCATTGGAATGACTATATAAAGGAAGGATAATAGGAACACGGGTTACTCTTTGATAAAGCACCATTTTGACATGAAACGCGTTAGAGGACCTCCTTTGTAGCATCTGCTACTATGCACCTTCAATAAAGCATTTTTATTTTTGTAACCAGCCTCCAGCCCTATTTTTGCAGCAGTGCACCACCATTTTTTCTTCATCTTACTCTGTACTTACTGGACAGATGCACGTGATCTCCAGGAACAGCAGGGACACATCACTGTGAGTCTTATCATCTTTATTTCCTTGGATTGGACATTTATGTCATTGTTATTATATGGGTATCTGCAGGGCTCCAGCCGCTGGGTGAGTTGACTACCCCTCTTTATGGTGTTTGCATGGGGAGTTCTTTTATTTATGGGCTCCTCCCTGCATTCATTTTGAGGGCTGTCTCTTATATACTCATCCTTTTAGGCTTTTGTTGTGAGCCATATACCCTTTCACTAGTTCTATATTGCTCATTTACAGTGTCCTGGACTCCTTAGCTATATTGCTACCACGTATACTTGGATGTTGGAAGCACCATTTAGAGATTCATTTCTCATTCTTTGCTGATAGGATCCAACATCATGAGGCAAACGAAACTATGGTGAGCGAGGTTGCATTGGAGCTACAGGAGTAATAAAGTGCAGTGGGCCAATTAGAGGAGGAGGCAGGGCAAAGGTGTGCTGAGAAGCCTCTTGTGATAGGACAGGGGGTGATGAGGTGTCTTGTTGGAGCTGATGGGCTGGAGGGCGTGAGCCAGGACCCAGAGTCATCCATTGGGCGGGGCTAGCCAACGGGTGAAGTGAATACATTCTCTCTCTCTCTCTCTCTCTCTCTCTCGATAATAGTGCAGAATAAATGAGTTATTCAGTATTAGGTGTTACCTTTATTATTTGGACTAACAATTTATGTCATAGGACAAGCTTTCAAGAGTTTTCCTCTCTTCTTCAGGTCAAGCAATACTGATATACAAAGGTTTCTGTGACTTAGACAGGGATTGGTAAAGAAAAAAAAAGGAATAATAAAGAACAGAGAGACACTGGAGGGGTGTTAAAGCAGAGATAAGAAAGTTGAGAATTAGGGATGGGGGGCTGTACATCCACAGCAGCACAGAGGGGGAAGAGCATGCTGGGGGGAAGATATAGGATGGCACAATAGCTGGGAGGACAATTACAACAAATTTTGATAGTCGTGATAGAACGCACCAAAGAACGGAAAACATTTGAGCTCAGAATGATAAGACTCTTTGACACCAAAACAAGTGGACTTAATGCAGACATGGGTTTCTCACACACTATCAAAATTTGTTGTAATGGTCCCCCCCATCCCTAATTCTCACCTTCCTTATATATATATTTATATATATATATGTGTGTGTGTGTGTGTGTGTGTGTGTGTGTGTGTGTGCGTGTGTGCGTGTGTGCGTGTGTGCATGTGTGCGTGTGTGCGTGTGCGTGTGTGTGTGTCTGTTTATGTTATACAGTACTGTTTATAGGGCAGTTTGGTACCCATAAATAATGTAGGAGAGGTCAATGTACAAATTTATGACCATGTAATGTAGTTTGTTTGTCTGTCCAAATCGACACAGGGTTGGCATGCAGTCACTAACCATTGTCCCACCTCTAAACAAGAAATATTCACTATTGGATTCACTTTCCTTTTAAAATTGATTAAATGTAACCTCTACCTTAACCGATTAAGAACATGTAAAGTACTTCAGTTTTTTGTTTGAGACTAGCGGAATTGCAATAATCACATCTCTTTTTTTCTATTATTCTCCTTCTACTTATATTACCTTCAACCTTTTAAATGTGTATTGATTTTATTATGAGACTGGTAAATGTCAACTCCGTAAATACGTAAAAATAATGTCTTTCTTTTTATATTACCTGCCTAATAAATTCCCTTGGTGTCAGTTGCGTTGAAGGTTTATATCCCCTAGCATCAATTTGTCACCACAAAACAGTTTCAGGGCGTTTCACAGTTGTGCTTCTACGTTTACATCGAGTCTTATCTTTAGTGTACATTATGTGTTAAAGGAAATAAATTATCGGCTTCTGTCATAAGGTGAACAAAGCCAAGCACTTTCAGTTAAAGGGCATTACTCAGTACATTAAGCAATGGTATGACAGTTCCCTTCATTTCACAGTTGCATGTGACAACCTCAATCATACAGCTGCAGCATTTAAAGAAAAAAATGGCAGTTTTAAGCACATCTAAAGCACCTTATATGAAGCATCACATTTTGGGAAACTGAAGCTTTCATTAAATTATTATATACATGGCAGAATTTACAGTTTTACTATCTAAACTAAAAAAGCAATTCTTAATACAATTTCTTAAGGCTGGGATTGTGATACAGGTCACTTTAAGGATTTCAATGTGAGCTTTCTAAAGTCAATGTTCTGAAGGCCTTCTTTGTAAAGAAACACATAATCCTAAATATTCATTATTTGTGTGTATATACATAAATATATATATATTTATGTATATGTATATATATATATTTAAAACCAGAGACATAACATAAAACACAGACAAAGCTCAGTGCACATCCAGAAAAACTTATATACGGTACAGTGCCTAAATATACATGTATAAATAACTAATAAATATTTTTATTTTTTAGATATTTATACATGTATATTTAGGCACTGTACCGTATATAAGTTTTTCTGGATGTGCACTGAGCTTTGTCTGTGTTTTATGTTATGTCTCTGGTTTTAAATACATATTGCCATGCTCAGTAGCACTCCTCTGTGAAACTTATATGCTTATATATATGTTGTGGGTATTTTGGGGGTTCAATTTGAGCTTGTAGGTGTTCTGTATGTTTTATAATTCTTGTGCAGCTAGTCTTGGCTGTTTTGGAGGGTGGCAACCTCCTATCCAATTGAAGCTCACTCCCTCCCACATTTAAATGGTTAAAAGCTCACTCCATGGCATCTCCCACTATCAGGGGAACTTGCCTGCATGCAGTGTGATTGTGACAAATCTATTACAGAGTGCTTTTCCTGGTAATGTACAGGTTAATAAAAGCTTCAATCAGACTTGGAACTTTTGCAACTTATATTGACAGATTTATTATAAATCATTCTTCCTGGCAATGCACAGGTTATTAAGAATTTATATTAGTGTAGGGACCCTTGAAACGTGGTCTGCCGTGAAGTTTGGCTCAAGGGCTTACAACACTTTGGCCAAAATGTTAAACTAAAAGACCATTTTATTTATTAGTTATTTATACATGTATATTTAGGCACTGTACCGTATATAAGTTTTTCTGGATGTGCACTGAGATTTTTCTGTGTTTTATGTTATGTCTCTGGTTTTAAATACATATTGCCATGCTCAGTAGCACTCCTCAGTGAAACTTATATGCTTATATATATGTTGTGGGTATTTTGGGGGTTCAATTTGAGCTTGTAGGTGTTCTGTATGTTTTATAATTCTTGTGCAGCTAGTCTTGGCTGTTTTGGAGGGTGGCAACCTCCTATCCAATTGAAGCTCACTCCCTCCCACATTTAAATGATTAAAAGCTCACTCCATGGCATCTCCCACTATCAGGGGAACTTGCCTGCATGTAGTGTGATTGTGACAAATCTATTACAGAGTGCTTTTCCTGGTAATGTACAGGTTAATAAAAGCTTCAATCAGACTTGGAACTTTTGCAACTTATATTGACAGATTTATTATAAATCATTCTTCCTGGCAATGCACAGGTTATTAAGAATTTATATTAGTGTAGGGACCCTTGAAACATGGTCTGCCGTGAAGTTTGGCTCAAGGGCTTACAACAATTTGGCCAAAATGTTAAACTAAAAGACCATTTTATTTATTAGTTATTTATACATGTATATTTAGGCACTGTACCGTATATAAGTTTTTCTGGATGTGCACTGAGCTTTGTCTGTGTTTTATGTTATGTCTCTGGTTTTAAATACATATTGCCATGCTCAGTAGCACTCCTCTGTGGGTATTTTTGGGGGTTCAATTTGAGCTTGTAGGTGTTCTGTATGTATATATATATATATATATATATATATATATATATATATATATATATGTGTGTATGTATATATATATATATATATATATATATATATATATATATATATATATATGTGTGTATGTATATATATATATATATATATATATATATATATATATATATATATATATATATAAACCTCCACCGTTAGGATATAGCCAATAAAGGATATCACTTGTGAGCACATTCACATGCTCACAAGTGATATTCTATATATATATATATATATATATATATATATATATATATATATATATATATATATATATATATATATATATTGTTGTGTGAAAAAGAAAGTACACCCTCTTTGAATACTATGGTTTTACATATCAGGACATAAGAACAATCTTCTGTTCCTTTGCAGGTCTTAAAATTAGGTAAATACAACCTCAGATGAACAACAACAAATGACATATTGTATTGTATGTCTTTATTTATATAGTGCCTTTAATGTACATAGCGCTTCACAGTTGTAATACACATGGTAATCAAATAAATAACAGATAAGATAAATAACAGATCATGGGAAAAAGTGCTTCAGACATTAAAGTAACATTAAGGAAGAGGAGTCCCTGCTCCGTGGAGCTTACAGTCTAATTGGTAGGTAGGGAGAACATATAGAGACAGTAGAAGGGCGTTCTGGTAAGTGCGTCTGCAGGGTCCAAGCTTTATGTATCATGTGTCCAGTATTATCCACAGTGCTATTCATATGCTTCTTTATGCAAGTGTGTCTTAAGGTGGGTCTTAAAGGTGGATAGAGTTGCTAGTCGGGTATTGAGGGGAAGGGCATTCCAGAGGTGCGGGGTAGTCAGTGAAAAAGGTTTAAGGAGGGAGAGGGCTTTAGATACAAAGGGCGTAGAAAGAAGACATCCTTGAGAAGAACGCAAGAGTCTGGATGGTGCATAGCGAGAAATTAGGGCTGAGATGTAAGGAGGGGCAGAAAAGTGTAAAGCTTTAAAATTGAGGAGGAGAATTGAGTGTGAGATCCGGGATTTGATTCGAAGCCAGGAGAGGCATTTCAGGAGGGGAGACGCGGAGACAGATTTAGGAAAGAGCAGAGCGATTCTGGCAGCCGCGTTTAGGATAGATTGTAGGGGAGACAGGTGAGAGACAGGAAGGCCGGACAGCAGGAGGTTACAGTAATCAAGACAGGAGAGAATGAGGGCCTCAGTCAGAGTTTTAGCAGTCGAGCAACAGAGAAACGGGCGTATCTTACTGATATTGCGGAGGAAAAAGCGACAGGTTTTAGAAATGTTTTGAATGTGAGAGGAGAATGAGAGAGATTCTGGCAGCAGCGTTTAGGATAGATTGTAGGGGAGACAGGTGAGAGGCAGGAATGCCGTAGAGCAGGAGGTTACAGTAATCAAGATGGGAGAGAATGAGGGCCTGAGTCAGATTTTTAGCAGTTGAGCAACAGAGTAAAGGGCGTATCTTTGTTATATTGCGGAGGAAAAAGCAACAGGTTTTAGATATGTTTTGAATGAGAGAGGAGTCGAGTGTGAGCCCTAAGCAGCATGATTTGAGTAGTTTGCAAGTTATAAATTTGTGGTGTTAACCATTAGAGTGAGCGGTGGGAGGTGTGCTGGTTTTTAGGGTTCTCCACCAACATTCAGTAGATAGTGCAAGGCTTTTGAGTAGTCCAGGATGTATGGTGATGTTGGGTTTGGCCCAGGAGGGAGTAGTTTGTAGTGAATAGAGAGAATAATATTTCCATGAGGCCACAAGAAAGAACAAAGATGAGGTATATACCAGGGTCATTATGCCAGAGGTAGGTAATGCTGCATGGAGCTGTTGTGAGCCAAGCATGTGTGTGCAGACTTAAAAGCAGGGGTGTGACTTTTCCTTGTCAAATGTTTTGTTGCATTGCAATGTTAGGGTCTGTTCAGGTTTGGCAGTGGGCTGTGTGGGTGAGGGTTGAAGGGGGAGGTAGATGTCTACAGTCAGTGTTGGGAGAGGCTGCTGTAAAATAAGCTGTAATTGGGTGGGGTGGGGGGTTAACTTGTGCAGACTAACAAGTATGCGGTCATAGTGTGGTCAGAGTAGCTCACCTTTGTTGTCTTGTGTAGAGTGGGGAGTTGCAGTCTTCCTTAGTCCACCTCTAGTCAAACTATAGTCTAACTTTATATTCTCACTTTAAAAGTATCACTCTTAAGATGCAATGCTAACCCTGCCAATGCAGGGGAGGTGTTAGTTTTATACATCTAAAGCAGCACATGAATCTTCCCCTCCCAAATAAATCAGCTTGTTCCAGTTGGTCAATTAGCAGTACACAGTTAAGAAAAACAAAATAAAAATACACCTTTTGATATTCAAACATTACAAAATAAAAAATTAAGGCAGAGTGGGTATTTCTTTTAAGAAGTGGGCTGCATATCAATCAGTGGGTTAAAAACATATATCAATCACTGGGTTAAAAACATACCAAAATAAAAAATTAAGATTGGCAATTGTCTTGAATGCTTTCCACTTTTGAATAATCTATCTCACTGTAGAATGATGGACTTTAAATTGGTTGGAAATGGCCTTATAACCCTTCCCAGATTGATGGACAGCAACAATTGTTTCTCTAAGATCATTGCTGATGTCTTTCCTCCTTGGCATTGTGTTAACACACACCTTAATGCTCCAGATCAGCAGACTGCTAAAACTCCGGCTTTTAAAGAGGTGATCACACTTGCTGATGATCAATTAATCAATTAAAAGACAGAGCTCATTACACTCTGCTCATATTGCTCGACCTCTCTGCAGCATTTGACACCGTGGGCCACCCTCTTCTTCTTCACATTTTCCATACTCTTGGTATTCGGAACAAAGCTCTATCCTGGATCTCCTCTTACCTCTCCCATCATACTTTCACTTTCAGTGTCTCTTCTGCTAACACCACCTCCTCCTCTATTGATCTTTCTGTGGGGGTACCCCAGGGCTCTGTTCTGGAACCTCTTCTCTTTTCTCTGTACACACTCTCGCTAGGTGACCTAATAACTTCTCTTGGGTTTAAATATCACCTCTATGCTGACGACACACAAATTTACTTCTCAACACCTGACCTTACACCTGCTGTACAAACCAAAGTTTCTGATTGTCTCTCTGCCATATCATCCTGGATGGCCCTCCACCGCCTTAAACTCAATATGGCAAAAACAGAACTCCTCATACTTCCTCCCAAATCTGGCCCTACTACCTCCTTCCACATTACTGTTGGAAGTACGATCATTCACCCAGTAGAAGAATGGAACTACAGTATAATGTGGAAAAGAAGTTATATCAGTGGCGCTCAACACTGTAATGATCAAAGCAATTCTAATAGATATTATAAAATATATATTATAAAATATACAACCAGAGCCACGGAAATCGCCCGTCCGATTGGATGCTCCACGTGGTAAGGGTAAACATGTAAATATACAAAGAAATCAAATCATAGCATAATACTGTAAAACATACACATGCATAAACAAACAACACTTAACAAACGCTGAGAACAACAGGTAACTACTCACAATGGCATTTAATATGGTATATCATTAATATCATAAAATACACTTATTACACATAAAATAGTACATAAAAACATATATTAGGTTCAGGCAAGATTCTCCAACTCGGGTGGGGGTACCTGCTTACCGAAAACAGGATGGAGCAGTATAATGGTTTCAATGGCGCTAACAATAATATATCAATATAAGTGAATGAATATACAACCAGATGACGATTCAATGATGATCTCAGCAGACGGTGATCAAACATGAAATACAAAAGAAGGAAAACATAGTATAAAACTGTATACACTAAAAACAAATAGACAGACAATGACTAACAATGTTGCTGAAACACACAGATGACTAAATAAAAATTGTATATTTAATATATCATAAAAACATATAAGACAATTATGACAAAGTTATAGGTCCCAACGATATCCTGTAACTGGCCGAAATGCCCACTTACCGGAGCCTACATAGTAATCAGCAGTGGATAATCAGAGAGTATCCCCTCTCATAGCAGCTGGCATGGCTCCTACACTCCTCTCCAGCGTCTGCCACGTGTGGTGTGTACCAGGAGTAGAATGAGCGTCCATCCGTACCTATTGTGTTTTACATTCTCCCAGTAGCCCAAGCACTTGAGATGACTTGGTAGGACTTCGTTCGTGGGATTGGGACATAGAATGAAAAGAGAGATGATTAGTGCAACACTGTTAAGAATAATCACACAGATATGAACTTACAGACTGACAATACTAACAAGACAAACATACACAAAAGCAAAGCTAGTAGTAAAAATAGTTTAATATAACTAGATGCGTTCCTGGCGCACTGAAGACTCTCTGCACGTGGAGCCAATATTCAACCATTCTATGCCAGTAACCATCTGCCGTCCTGTGAGTGTCACTCAGGTTTTACCCAACCGGATTGGCATTCCTGTTACTGCCTGTTATTGCCCAGCCTTTTTATTCATCTAGTTATATTAAACTATTTTTACTACTAGCTTTGCTTTTGTGTATGTTTGTCTTGTTAGTATTGTCAGTCTGTAAGTTCATATCTGTGTGATTATTCTTAACAGTGTTGCACTAATCATCTCTCTTTTCATTCTATGTCCCAATCCCACGAACGAAGTCCTACCAAGTCATCTCAAGATTGAGGGACAGCAGACTATTCTGGGACTAGAATTACATCTACTGGACATTCAGGATTCCACCTAATTGGACATATTAGGCGCCAGTTTCTCTTTTTGTTTTATGCTATTGTTCTGATTGTACTATCAGATTGTTCCTAGGCTGCCTAACTTGCCACTAGAGTTCACCCCCACAATAGGGTATATTGTTTATATTTCATTAGCGCTATTCTACATCACCTTTTCCTTTTCTCTTTAGCAGGTGATATTGAACCTAACCCAGGCACTCCCTTTCCAACTCTGTCCCATACCCCAGAGAATACCCCCTTTAAATTCCAAAAAGGTCTATCTGTCGCCCATATAAATATCTGGAGCCTGCTTCGCAAACTAGATGAATAAATACCATGGTGCCTTATGCATAAACCAAAAGCCATCGTTCCCACAAAAACATGGCTAACCCTTAAAACTCCTGATGCACATATTGCCATTCAGGAATACTCCATTTCTAGGAGAGATAGGTCAAAGACAGGAGGAGGGGTGTTATTTTATATTGCAGACACTGTGGCGGGAGGGGGTTAACCAGGCCAATAATCAGGTATTATGCCCGGCTGGTTAACCCTAATCCCTGTTGAGACTGAATCGGTTTAAACTGTATTGCCCCCATCATATCATGTTTTCCCCTACCCTACCTTTATTGTCCCTATTTTGCAGCTAAAGAAGATAGCTGCTGTTGAATTAATGAAAATGTGCCAGATGTGTTTGTGACAAAAGGGGGAGCCTCTAGCACTGAACCCAGCGGTAAGTGAAGAAGTGTGTCAATGAATGGGTGGCTGCTTTGAAGTATAGGTATCAGTTCCTAATCCATAGACCTCTAAACCGTAAAGTCAATTGGATAAGTGGTTTGCGGTCTAGCTGAAGTGCTTTCTTGTCAAAATGTATCCACCGGTCTCATTAGCCACTTAAGCTGAAATTGTTGGCGTGTCTGCGGTTACGGATCAAAGCCAACACGGATACATTGTATGCCGGCTTGTAACCCAGACCGAATATAGGTCAAACTTCAACCCACATCAGAGAGCCCGTTCAATTAAGTGGATAACTTGCGGTAGGAAAGAGCTAGCACTCTAATTTTTTGGAGTGCAGCTAGGTAAAAAGAAACCATCAACATACATATAAGATTTAAATTGTTGCATACTGCACCGACAAACTTTATTTGAGCAAATGCCAAGTTTGTACCTGGCAGATACCTGGAATCCGCCGCTGCTCACCTCTTGCATGCTTCGTTGCGTTTGCCTTCCCAGCCACGGTTCATGCCTGGCTGACGGGGGCCTGATCTGTTAAATGATAATGATCAGGATTTACTAGGCTGCAATGCTTCGCTTGTCCACCAGATGGCATAAACTCATGACTTGTAAAGCGCCGAATCAGTAATACAGTATGTGGGCTTGCAGTTGTTTCGTTTAAAAAAAAGATACTGTACCACAGTGTGCTATTGTAACTTGGCCTTGAGACTGAAGGAAGACGTTGCAAAAATGTATCAATTTAGGTTTTACATACAGTACTGTATTAAATAAAGACAAAGACCACGTAGTTTCAGTTACACTATTCTTCAGAGACCCACCATGAGTGTTCAAATGCAGCCCGTGTTCCAAAAACCTGACAGAAGTTATGCTTATTTGATATGGGCCACTATTAATGCAACAGAGGATAAGATGGCAACAGTTGTTCAAATTTATCAGTATTTTATCGAAAACTATGACTTTTATAAATTTTCGCCAACTCCTCATTTGTGGAAGCGTGCAATAAGGAAAAGGTTATGTAGTGACCCCTGTTTTCACCGTATTGAGCCCCAATTTGTTGGAGGGTATTGGTGTGTGTCACAGGGTTTTTCCCATATCTATGATCATGGAGGCGGCAAAAGGCGAAGGGTCATGTTAAAACCAACTAAGAAGCGACAGTCCCTGCCAAGCAATGCGCCAGAACCAGAACCAGCACCAGCACCAGCTTCTAATGATGGTCCCGCCGTCAGTGACAACCCTGAGACAGAGTCGGATTTCGCGGCCAGTTTTGATGAAGCTTGCATGTACCTAAGCGATTTCCCGCCTCACCTGCTGACTACAGGTGGGCTAGTCCCGCTGCAAACTATCGACGTGGGTGATGATGAAAGCTGGACTGGCAGTGGCCCGCCGGCGCAAGCTGAATGGGAAATTCAGTAATACAGTATGGTGAGTACTGTATTGTTGCCGTATTATTGGCTGGGTACTGTACTTCTTTAGGGGGATGACCATTACTGTACATTAAAACTTTTCATTTTGTTTTTCCTCAGAAAAGAAAACGGCTAATGGGGGGATTTCGATGGATAATATTGTGCTGTACAGTATGCTGATGTTTTCCGGCCGAACAGTATACTGTTTAATAAACCCGAATAAATAAAACTATGCATTTATTCTACAGTACATGTTCAGTAAATTACTGCACATACTGGGGGCGAGATGTTTTTGCAGCAGAGAGAGAGATTTAATAATATTGTACAGTGAGCAGGGCGTTCCCTGAGCCAGAAATTAATGCTCAGGGACCCCCCCTGCTCCTGCTCAATATTATTAAAAATACAGAAATGCTGCGTCATTACCATAGCGGATAGCCGCTAAGGCAATGAAGGGGTTAACCCACCGTGCCCGCTTTATTGTGTGTAGTGGGGATGGGTGAGGGGGGTATTTGGCCCTTGGTGTGAGTTTAGGACTTGCGGGAGGGGGGAGGGTTGTGGGTTCACTTAACCCCTTCACGACCGTAGCAGTTAATACCGCTACGGTCATGAAGGGGTTAAGCCCTCCCGCTACCAAACCTCCCCCCCCCGCAAGCCCTCCCAAACCATCATTGGGGCTAATACCCCATTCACCCACCCTCCCGCTACCCACAATAAAAAAATACACACACACAGCAGCCGCCAAAAAATAAATAAATAAATCTAAATAAATAAATGACAATAAATACATTTGAAATACATTTTTATTGATAGTGTAGATGTGCAGGGGGTCTCCGGAGCTGAATCGCGTTGGTTTTAGGTCTGGGGACCCCGTGCCCCCCGAGATACAGGCCCCTTTAGGGGGTGCTGGTATCCCTCTGCGTTTAAAGGCCCCGATCACGTGATCGCGGCCTGTAAACCAAGCAGAGCAGAGGGATACCAGCACCCCCTAAAGGGGCCTGTATCTCGGGGGGCACGGGGTCCCCAGACCTGAAACCTGTGCGCTTCTGCTCTGGAGACCCTCTGCACATGTACAGTATAAATAAAACACATACAATATACAGTATAAATAAACATTCGTTCTTTACCTTAGCGGATATGCGCTATGGTAAAGAAGCATCATTTCTGTATTGTAATAATATTGTACAGTGAGCAGGGGGTTCCCTGAGCCAGAAATCTAAACTCAGGGGACCCCCTGCTCCTGCACAATATTATTAAAAGTACAGAAATGCTGCTTCATTGCCATAGCGTATAGCCGCTAAGGCAATGAAGGGGTTAACCCACCGTGCCCGCTTTATTGTGGGTAGCGGGGGTGGGTGAAGGGGGTATTTGGCCCTTGGTGTGAGTTTAGGACTTGCGGGGGGGTTGCGGGTGCACTTAACCCCTTCACGACCATAGCAGTTAATACCGCTAGGGTCATGAAGGGGTTAAGCCCTCCCGCTACCAAACCCCCCCCCGCAAGCCCTCCCCAACCATCGTTGGGGCTAATACCCCATTCACCCACCCTCCCGCTACCCACAATAAAAAAATACACACACACAGCAGCCGCCAAAAAATAAATAAATAAATCTAATAAATAAATAAATGACAATAAATACATTTGAAATACATTTTTATTGATAGTGTAGATGTGCATAGCCGCTAAGGCAATGAAGGGGTTAAGGCATAATAAACAATTAATACATTCAATACATATTTTTCATGTCTGTGTTAAAACTCCCTGACTTCTCTCTAATCTATGTAAAACCCCCTCCTCCTATTCTCGCTTTTAAAACTTCCTGCCTTCTCTCTAATCTATGTAAAACCCCCTCCCCCTATCCCCCTATTGTGTGTGTGCGTTAAGCTTCCCTGCAATCTATGTAAAAAAACCTCCCCCTATTGTGTGTGTGTGTTAAATCTGCCTGGCCTGTGTTTCTGAGTGCTGAGTGCTCTGCGTTAAAGGCCCCGATCACGTGACCGCGGCCTGGTAAACCGAGCAGAGGGATACCGGCACCCCCTAAAGGGGCCTGTATCTCGGGGGGCAGGGGGTCCCCAGACCTAAAACCTGTGCGCTTCAGCTTTGGAGACCCCCTGCACATCTACACTTTCAATAAAAATGTATTTCAAATGTATTTATTGTCATTTATTTATTTATTTAGATTTATTTATTAATTGTGCTGCTGCTGCAAGTCCTAAACTCACACCAAGGGCCAAACACCCCCCTCACCCCCAATAAAAAAAATTCACGCACAGCAGCCCCACAATTAATAAATAAATCTAAATAAATAAATAAATACATGAAGAGAAATAAATATATACTGTACAGTATATACTGTATACTGTATATACTGGATATATATACACTGCCGACACACTTAATTGCAGTGCGGCCAGATCCGCAAGCCGGGAGATTTCCCGGCTTGCTAGTGGCCGCCCCTCGGCGTGCCGCGCGTCATAGATTTTTTTTTTTTTTTTTGCGTCTGCTGTGTGTGTGTATTTTTTTATTGTGGGTAGCGGGAGGGTGGGTGAATGGGGTATTAGCCCCAACGATGGTTGGGGAGGGCTTGCGGGGGGGGGGGTTTGGTAGCGGGAGGGCTTAACCCCTTCATGACCGTAGCGGTATTAACTGCTACGGTCGTGAAGGGGTTAAGTGCACCCGCAACCCCCCCCCCCCCCCTCCCGCAAGTCCTAAACTCACACCAAGGGCCAAATACCCCCCTCACCCATCCCCACTACACACAATAAAGCGGGCACGGTGGGTTAACCCCTTCATTGCCTTAGCGGCTATCCGCTATGGTAATGACGCAGCATTTCTGTATTTTTAATAATATTGAGCAGGAGCAGGGGGGGTCCCTGAGCATTAATTTCTGGCTCAGGGAACCCCCTGCTCACTGTACAATATTATTAAAATACACAAATGATGCTTCTTTACCATAGCGCATAGACGCTAAGGTAAAGAACGAGTGTTTATTTATACTGTATATTGTATGTGTTTTATTGATACTGTACATGTGCAGAGGGTCTCCAGAGCAGAAGCGCACAGGTTTCAGGTCTGGGGACCCCGTGCCCCCGAGATACAGGCCCCTTTAGGGGGTGCCGGTATCCCTCTGCTCTGCTTGGTTTACAGGCCGCGATCACGTGATCGGGGCCTTTAAACGCAGTGGGATACCGGCACCCCCTAAAGGGGCCTGTATCTCGGGGGGCACGGGGTCCCCATACCTAAAACCAATGCGATTCAGCTCCGGAGACCCCCTGCACATCTACACTATCAATAAAAATGTATTTCAAATGTATTTATTGTCATTTATTTATTTATTTATTTAGATTTATTTATTTATTTTTTGGCGGCTGCTGTGTGTGTGTATTTTTTTATTGTGGGTAGCGGGAGGGTGGGTGAATGGGGTATTAGCCCCAACGATGGTTGGGGAGGGCTTGCGGGGGGGCGGGGTTTGGTAGCGGGAGGGCTTAACCCCTTCATGACCGTAGCGGTATTAACTGCTACGGTCGTGAAGGGGTTAAGTGCACCCGCAACCCCCCCCCCCCTCCCGCAAGTCCTAAACTCACACCAAGGGCCAAATACCCCCTCACTCATCCCCACTACACACAATAAAGCGGGCACCGTGGGTTAACCCCTTCATTGCCTTAGCGGCTATCCGCTATGGTAATGACGCAGCATTTCTGTATTTTTAATAATATTGAGCAGGAGCAGGGGGGGTCCCTGAGCATTAATTTCTGGCTCAGGAACCCCCTGCTCACTGTACAATATTATTACAATACAGAAATTATGCTTCTTTACCATAGCGCATAGCCGCTAAGGTAAAGAACGAGTGTTTATTTATACTGTATATTGTATGTGTTTTATTTATACTGTACATGTGCAGAGGGTCTCCAGAGCAGAAGCGCACAGGTTTCAGGTCTGGGGACCCCGTGCCCCCCGAGATACAGGCCCCTTTAGGGGGTGCCGGTATCCCTCTGCTCTGCTTGGTTTACAGGCCGCGATCACGTGATCGGGGCCTTTAAACGCAGAGGGATACCGGCACCCCCTAAAGGGGCCTGTATCTCGGGGGGCACGGGGTACCCAGACCTAAAACCAACGCGATTCAGCTCCGGAGACCCCCTGCACATGTACAGTATCAATAAAAATGTATTTCAAATAATTTTTATTGTGCTGATGTTTGCGCAGAGAGAGAGCAGCGGATCTCTCTCT
Source organism: Ascaphus truei (assembly GCF_040206685.1). NCBI lineage: Eukaryota > Metazoa > Chordata > Amphibia > Anura > Ascaphidae > Ascaphus > Ascaphus truei. Next base: position 280,394,255 of record NC_134484.1, on the reverse strand, counting down.
GCTGCAAACACATCACGCCCCCGCCGCCCATACAGTAGTATCATTTATGTATATGCATACAGTATACAGTACTGTATGTGTATGTGTACAGTACTGTATGTTAGGTCTTATAGGGGTTGTTGTTATACAGTATATATACTGTATATATACTGTACAGTATACAGTATATACTGCATTACAATTCATTATAGGGGACGGCTTCACAGAGAACAGCTCGCAAGCGCCACCATGTGTATTTTCACGGCATTGCAGTATTTCAGCAAGCCGGAATAAAAAGCTTAAATCCCTGCCGGAAAAGAACGCAATGCACTCTGGCAGAAAACGATCAGAAACCTGAATACACCCGAGTATACCCGAATTCGCGGGACTAGCCGAGCTCGAATAAAGTGTGTCGCCAGTGTAAGCAGAACATACATTTATAAATGTACTGTATTGTATTGGTGTTTTAAAATGTACAGGCAGGAACCCTTTCCTGCCAGACCAGCAATGAGTCCATTAATATGCCCATATGTTATGGAAGAATGAGCTGAGGGTTTTTTTCATCTCTGTCCTTCATAGGGCACCCTGCAGAGTTGGTGCCCCAGTGTCTATGAGAAGTTTGGAGATGAAAAGCCTCAGAGATCCTAGGTGTTAGGATGGCCAGGATATTGTTAATTGCCGGATACCGGTGGGAAGTAAGGGCACGTAACACTTGGTAGCCAAACCCCAGACTTATTGTTGCCAGGTAAGGGGTTGGGCCTGGTATGCTAAGGAGCTCAGGTGTGAGGTTAGCACCTGCTCCGTGCAAACCGGGAAGCAACTTCTGCCCTCTTTGCAAGGTACTTGCAAGTCGGGGATAGGTGGGAGAAAGGTTCCCATGAGAGGGATTGGTTGTGCATGTTAGATATAGGACCCTTAACCCTATAAAGGTGCCTGCTGCCCAGTCCCTGTTAGTAACATCTGAAGATTTCATGGGATTCACCAAGTTCCAGCTTCATCGGTTCCGGAGTGTGAGGGGTTAATTATATTGTAACCAAGGATCATGCCCTTCTTATGGAATTCGTTAGAGCTAAGGGTTCCCGAACGAACCCTGTAAGGACTGAACAAACTTTTTCCTTTTGGCGGAGATATAGGGGTGGCAACTTGTGCCCCTAGTGAGGAACTGTTACCCGGATCAATTTGCGCACCCACTTGCATGCGTGCAGAGGTGCCAGGAGACTGTGTTTCGTTCCAAGGACATTTGATTTCGTTCCCTGTACCCAGTAAGTGTTTTATTAAGTTTAATTGTGCAAGATTTGTGTGTTTGTCTGAAAAGAAATACATTACAATTTATTTTACTCATCTTGTGTGCTCAGTCCAGAATCCCAGTATTAATTTGTGTATAAGTCTTGGTCTCCCATGACAGACACCTTACAATTTACACGGTCAAATTACCCCCCAAGCCCGCCCTCTTTTGAAATCCTAGTTGGCAGAATCTGCCTCCTCTTTTCTAAGCCCATCTTGCTTGCTGGCATCTACCGCCCCCCAAAGCCCCTTTACAATCCCTGACTCAGATCATACAGTTTCTTGGCTGCATTTCCTCTCTCAATGAGAAGAGTGAGCTGCTAGTTCTTGGGGTTTTCAACTTCAATTGGCATGACCCTAAAAACCACAAAATCCAGATACAAATCAAGTCGATTAACCTATCACAACTCATTTCCCAACCAACATGGACAAACCTGAACTCTCACAACCATTCCTTGTTAGACTGGATTCTCTCCTCAAATCCCAGCAGAATCCAATCCTCTGGCATCCTTCCTGACATTTTCAGTGACCATGCAGTAGTGTACTGTGTAAGGAAAATAAAACCACCCCAATCAAGCCCTAAAATTCAACTCACTAGAACATTTAGAAACTTTAACCCACAACATTTTCTGGCTGACATTACCAACAGCCCTTGGCACAGAATCAATTTAATTCCCGACCCTGATTTTGTGCTCGACTATTTCCAATCAGAGTTCTTAAAACTCTATGATACTCATGCTCCACTATGCAGAATAAGGGTACGGGGGGCACACCTACCATGGGTTACAACTGAACTTATAGCACTCTACAAGTTCAGGGATGCCTTGTGGAAAAGCTACAAAGCAACTGGCACTACCAAGGATCTCATCCACTGCAGATGCCTGCGGAACATGTGCACACGGCAAACAAGACAAATAAGTGAAATGCTGCACACCTCAAAATATGAACAAAAAATGATACAGTTACCGGTGCTCCAATGCTTGTACGAATGCCTGTAATCAGTCCTGGGTAGATGATAGAAGGAACAAAGGGCACAACGGATTTAGAATATCCAAACTCATTTATTGAGCCAACACTAAGTGTTGGCTCAATACTGCACCGACACACTTTATTCGAGCAAATACCCGGTATGTACCTGGCAGATACCTGGAATGCGCCGCTCCTCACCTCTGACAAGCCCCGTTGCATTTGCCTTCCCAGCCTGGGTTCATGCCTGGCTGACGGGCGGCTGATCTGTTAAATGATAATGATTAGGATTTAATAGGCTGCAATGCTTCGCGTGTCTACCAGATGGCATAAATTCATGAATTGTAATGCAGTATATATATATATACTGTGCAGTATTGCAGCCAGTGGGAATAAAATGCTTCAATCCGTGCCTGGAAAATAACTCAATGCACTCGGGCAGAAAACAGTCACAAACCTCAATACACCCGGGTATACCCGAATTCGTGGGACTAGCCGAACTCGAATAAAGTGTGTCGCCAGTGTAAATGAGTTTGGATATTCTAAATCCATTGTGCCCTGTGTTCCTTCTATCATCTCACAAGGCAAACAAGGCATGCAAAAGCACAATATTACTCTGATAATCTCCTCCAGAATACATCAAACCCAGCTAACTTCTGGAAGGTTATCAACAATATATTCCAGCCTTCTAACCATCAACATTCAAGTAATATCACTAAGGGGGATATTACTCTGACAAACCCCACTGACATTGCAAATGTATTCAATGATTACTTTGTGGGCTTTGCTACTAACTTATTAGCGAAATTCAACCCAAACCACAAACATGTATCTCATCCTGGGAGTACCCCTATAGCCCCACGCTCTTCCAACACTGCCCACAATTTTCAATTTGGCCCAGTATCCGAAGAGGAGATTACACAAGCACTCCTCAAATTAAAACTAAGTGTGAGGATTCGCCATTCTGGTGCTTCTGCCCCTTTAACCCTCACTCGTCCACCTGATCCCCATGGCACTCAAGAGTGGCAACCTGGCGAATGGTACTTCCTGCGCGGGCTCCGTCGGCCACTTCTGTCTCTGGGCATGGGGTGTGTTCTCGGTCCTCCAGTCCTGACGCTCGGCGGGTGCACGGTGCGCGGTTTCCCCGTTGGTCTGCGGTCTCTGCCCCTCAGTTCCGCCCTCATACTGACGTCAGTGCTACATGGCACGGTTGTGCTCCTCGCTCCTCCTCTGTTTACGCGGGTCCCGCCTCTGGTCTCCACCACTGTGTTGGCGTGGGTGTTGTGGTGCGCGATGATGGCGCACGACCAGGTCGCCTACGTGTTGCGCGGGTTACGTGCTGCGCGCACGCACACTCTAATGCGGTCACTATTGGCTATGTAATAGGACGCACCTGCATGATCCATCAGCCTATTCTGAACAGCAGCCCTACTACCTGATTGCCTCCCATTCGTGGGAGATCCCATAAATATGCTCTCAGATCTCTCAGTCATTGCCGAGCATAACTCCAGTTTGTGTGATGCTGAACTCACTACCTTGTGCCTGCCTGCCTGAAGCTTGCTGCCTGACCCTGCCCGGAACTTAACTTGTGATACTCTCCTGCACTGACCTTGGCTATGGATACGACTACTCAACTCTCTCCTGCACTGACCCTAGCTTTGGCTCTTCGACTACTCTACACTCTCCAATCCTGCCTCCGGCTATGTACTCCAACGATCCGCTACTCTTTACTCCAAGAACTGGCAAGTACCTCATTTACGCTTTCGTCTATTACCCTGATCCGGCCTGCAAGACTATCCTACACTCTAGACAAGCCCTCGTGGTTGTGGTCAGCATTTTGTACAATCCCTACTTCAGCCCAATGGTCGCGCCTCATTTGTGGTGAGCTACACATAATACTAAGCAACCAATGTGGACCTGACTTACTTCAATCTAAGTTCCTAAGATTTGGTGCCCCAGCCATTGGTAAACCAATTGTTTCCATAGTCAACTCTATCCTGTCTGCAGGCCATATCCCAAAGATCTGGAAAACTGCCAGAATTGTGCCAATCTTCAAAAGTGGGGAAAAAAACACTGTCTCAAACTACAGGCCAATCTCTCTTCTCCCAATACTATCCAAAGTCATGGAAAAATGTGTTCACTCACAATTAAGCGATTACTATACCAAGACAAACTTCACTAGAGCCAATTCCTATCTGGCTTTCACCCCTAACACTCCACCGTAACTACCCTGCTAAAAGTTTGCAATGAAATCCAGTGTGGAATGGAACGGGGACAACTCACTGGTGCAATATTTCTAGATTTTGCAAAGGCTTTTGATACTGTTGATTATGCTTTCCTGCTTAACAAACTCCAGTGCTCTGGAACAGGGAAGCATGCTTTAAACTGGTTTCGGTCCTACCTATCAGGTAGATTCAACATTGTGATGGTAATGGGGTGCCAAGCGAGTAATAAAGGTGTCACCCCCATTAGGCACCCCTTCAACCGTCAGGGAAGTGAGGGGTTAACCAGAAATTTACCTATAATACATATGTTCCCCTTGCTTCACAACCAAAATGTATGTCCCTTTGGTTATCATGTTCTCACAGTCAGAGTGATTACATGTATTATTATTCCCCTGCCTCAGGGCAAAATGTGTTCCCTTTGCTGAATGTATATATGGTTCCATTTATCAGTGTTTGTCTCTTTCCAGTGTATGCACCAACCACATACACTGGGATCAGGTCGGGAGGGAAAGGGTTTATTGCATTTACATTTTTATGGCCCTATGTTCTCTTTCCAAACTTTTCAGTCTCCATTTTGCAGTATCTCCATAGGTCGCCATTGGAGCCCCATGTAATCCTATTTAGATTTCACAGATTTGGGAACAATACCTGAGAAGACCTGCAGGTGGCTCCCGAGAGGAGGAGCGGAGCTTCCACATTGAAACTGACTGGAGTAATGTCTTTCAATGGGGATTCCTCGAGTCCGACCTCCAGGAACGAGCTGGCAGCCAGCCAGGCCGCAAAACCGCAAAAGTGGATACAATGTCTTTGAAAGAGCTTGATCTCTCAATTGGCGTGGGAACTAGGCTTCAGTCAAGTTCACCGCCAATTAGCGTGTGAAACTTTTGTTCCAGGGCGACAAGAAATAAAATTATTTTTGCCCATAGGAACACCCTCACTCGACCCCAACCGGGTCCAACAGTCAATGGCGACGAGAAAGGGTAGCGCCGGCCATGAGGGTCCCACCATTGACCGCAATGGCGGAGAAAAGCCGCGTGGCTTTTTAACACTAAGGGCTCTATGCAGTAAGCGCCGAAAAAGTGCAATCGCCAAGGGTACCTTATCGACATGATTCTGGCGATTTTCCCTCTCCGTATGCAATAACTGCCGAATCCCTTCCGAATCAAGCCGAAAACATTTGCTCCCACTCTGCCGATGATTTGCCGATCACACACAGGTGTATCGGCGTGCATGGCGAGGTGGTGTTAGGTTCCCCAATGAAAGTTCTTGCTGAATCTGCCGAAGCAAGCATGTTTTGGATTGAGCGGCCCATTTAAAGGCAGCGTGTATTTTTATTCATTATCTGTGTTGTTGGGAGTGAGAGAGAGAGAGAGAGAGAGAGACACACAGAGCTGGCCGATTTACATATTTCATATTGACTGAGACAGTTGTGGTGTATTGTGAAAGGTTTGTCCTGTGTTGTTTTGTTTACAACTTTGTCTTGTTTTCACTTTGTTAGTGTTCAGTGCGATTGTCTTTAAATTTCTTTTCTGTTCTTTGTGAATTCTAGAGGTATGGCCGCAAGGCGTGGGAAGAGTGATGCTTGTGTGAGTGGTACTGGTAGTCGTGTGAGTACGCGTCTGAGTGAACGTAGGATTCAGGGGAGTGCTGTTGCTGCGAGTGCGAATGGTGTTGCTGTAAGTGCGAGTGCTGCTTGTGGCTCTGTTGCTGGTGCTGCTGGGGTGTCTGGTGGTGGGGTGGTTGCTGGTGGCCCGCTTTTGGAGTCTCTTCCATTGGAAGAAGGAGAGTCCAGTCAGCAGCAGCCAAGCTCTGGGCCTGCACGTATTCGGAAGAAACATGTGGAGCGGCCACGTAATCCTCGGTTCAATGAAGAGGAAAACACTGTTCTTGTCACAGGGATTCTGGAGCACTATGACTGTCTGTATGGGCATTTACTAGGCAAGTCTATCTTTGCATTGATTCTTCAAAGACATGTTATCCTAGGTCATGTGAGATGTCTTAATATCAAAATATGATTCTATAATATCTATCAATTAAACTTAATTGTTACACACATATTCCTTCATGCTTTAGAACAACCACAACAATCAGTCTAAAAATGTTGCCAAAGTTCATACAATATTCATGCAAGCTTCCTTACATTTCTATGTTTACACGTAAATGCTCATGTGGTACACATATTACACCTAAACCAGCATGTTTGGTATCTCTTGGAACAGGTAGCAATTTAGGAAACTGATCGTTTTTATAATAATAATTAACGTCATATATTTTGTGTGTATTTCAAGGGCGGACAAGTTCAGCATCAAAAAAAGAAATGTGGGATCAAATATCCTTTGCTGTGTCTGTGTGTGGGAATCATGTCAGGGACCGGGCGAATTGTCGGAAGAGAATCGATGATATCAGGGCAAACTTAAAGAAAAAAATACAAGCACAATGGATGCATGCTTCTGGCACTGGAGGTGGGCTGCCAGCACAAGCTCTAATCTTAACACCATTGGAGGAGCAGATGCGGGAAAAATTTCTTCCTGTCGTCGTGGATTGTTTGCCCGGGGACAGAGATATCGGAATTTATTCTGCTCCATTTCCACCAGGTGACAAATATTACTGTACTAGGCATGTCGTAGGTTACAGTTCTTATCTATATTTCCACTGCAACTTATACTTTCTTCCCAATATAAGCATACCTACATATATATCTGCATATATGTCTCTCTCTCTATATCTATCTATCTATCTATCTATCTATCTATCTATCTATCTATCTATCTATCTATCTATCTATCTATCTATCTATCTATCTATCTATCTATCTATCTATCTATCTATCTATCTATCTATCTATCTATCTATCTATCTATCTATCTAGATTTATATCTAGTTGTCCTACAAAAAGTAACAATTAATATATATGGTGGCAAAAGGTGGCACTGAGTGCTCATTTGCATGTAATTTCCCAGAATCCCTTGCTGCAGTGGAAGCGCTGTATGCTGGGCGATGATGGGGAAAGACAGGGCTGCAGACCTGTCTAAGACATGCAAATGAGCATACAGTAATATTTACAGTTGCTATATATATATCCTGCTGCGAAACACTTTATTCGAGCAAATGACCTGGCAGATACCTGAAATGCGCCGCTGCTCACCTCTGACAAGCTGCGTTGCATTTGCCTTCCCAGCCACGGTTCATGTCTGGCTGACGGGCGGCTGATGTGTTAAATGATAATGATCAGGATTTACTAGGCTGCAATGCTTCGCGTGTCTGCCAGATGGCATAAATTCCTGACTTGTAAAGCGCCGAATCAGTAATGTGTGGGCTTGCAGGTGTTTCGTTTAAAAAAGATACTGTACAGTACCACAGTGTGCCATTGTAACTTGGCCTTGGCCTTGAGACTGAAGGAAGAGTTACAAAATTGTATCAATTTAGGCTTTACATATTAAATAAAGACAAAGACCAGTTTCGCTTACACTATTCTCCAGAGACCCGCCCGCCATGAGTGTTCAAGTGCAGCCCGTTTTCCAAAAACCTGACAGAAGTTATGCTTATTTGATATGGGCCGCGATTAATGCAACAGAGGATAAGATGGCAACAGTTGTTCAAATTTATCAGTATTTTATCGAAAACTATGACTTTTACAAATTTTCGCCAACTCCTCATTTGTGGAAGCGTGCAATAAGGAAAAGGTTATGTAGTGACCCCTGTTTTCACCGTATTGAGCCCCAATTTGTTGGAGGGTATTGGTGTGTGTCACAGGGTTTTTCCCGTATCTATGATCATGGAGGCGGCAAAAGGCGAAGGGTCGTGTTAAAACCAACTAAGAAACGACAGTCCCTGCCAAGCAATGCACCAGCACCAGCACCGGCAGCGGCACCGGCTTCCGATAACGGACCCACCGTCAGTGACAACCCTGAGCCCGAGCCTGATCCTGAGGCAGAGTCGGATTTCGCGGCCAGTTTTGATGAAGCTTGCATGTGCCTAAGCGATTTCCCGCCTCACCTGCTGACTACAGGTGGGCTAGTCCCGCTGCAAACTATCGACGTGGATGATGAAGAAAGCTGTACAGGCAGTGGACCGGCGCCGGCGCAAGCTGAATGGGAAATAGTATGGTGAGTACTGTATTGTTGCCGTATTATTTTGGTGGGGCTGGCTGGGTACTTCTTTAGGGGGCTGACCATTACTGTACATTAAAACTTTTCATTTTGTTTTTCCTCAGAAAAGAAAACGGCTAATGGGGGGATTTCGATGGATAATATTGTGCTGTATGCTGATGTTTTCCGGCCGTACAGTATACTGTGTAATAAACCCGAAAAAATAAAACTATGCATTTATTCAACATGTTCTGTATACAGTACTGTATATGCACATACTGTACAGTACATACAGTAAATGATACTATGGGCCGGCGGGGGCGAGATGTGTTTGCAGCAGAGAGAGATCCGCTGCTCTCTCAGCACAAACAGCGGCACATTAAAACTTATTTTCAATAAAAAAAATTCCTAGTGTAGATGTAGTGTAGATGTGCAGGGGGTCTCGGGAGCTGGGACCTCCTGCTTCCCGAGATACAGACCCCTTTATGAGGTGCCGGTATCACTCTGCGTTTAAAGGGCCCGATCACGTGATCGCGGCCTGTAAACCATGCAGAGCAGAGGGATACCGGCACCCCCTAAAGGGGCCTGTATCTCGGGGAGCAGGGGGTCCCCGGACCTAAAACCACAGCGGTTCTGCTCCGGAGACCCTCTGCACATGTACAGTATAAATAAAATACATATATAAATAAACACTCGTTCTTTACCTTAGCGGCTATGCGCTATGGTTAAGAAGCAGCATTTCTGTATTTTTAATAATATTGTACAGTGAGCAGGGGGTTCCCTGAGCCAGAAATCTAAACTCAGGGGGCCCCCTGCTCCTGCTCAATATTATTAAAAATACAGAAATGTTGCTTCATTACCATAGCGGATAGCCGCTAAGGCAATGAAGGGGTTAACCCACTGTGCCCGCTTTATTGTGGGTAGCGGGGGTGGGTGAAGGGGGTATTTGGCCCTTGGTGTGAGTTTAGGACTTGCGGTTAAGCCCTCCTGCTACCCCCCGCAAGCCCTAAACAAGCACCGTTGGGGCTAATACCCCCTTCACCCACCCCCGCTACCCACAATAGAAAAAAACTCACACACAGCAGCCGCCAAAAAATAAATAAATAAATCTAAATAAATAAATAAATAAATGACTATAAATAAATACATTTGAAATACATTTTTATTTATAGTGTAGATGTGCAGGGGGTCTCCAGAGCTAAACCGCGTTGGTTTCAGGTCGGGGGACCCCCTGCTCCCCTAGATACAGCCCCCTTTATGAGGTGCCGTATCCCTCTGCGTTTAAAGGGCCCGATTACGTGATCGCAGCCTGTAAACCAAGCAGAGCAGAGGGATACCAGAACCCCCTAAAGGGGCCTGTATCTCGAGGAGCAGGGGTTCCCCAGACCTAAAACCACAGCGGTTCAGCTCCGGAGACCCTCTGCACATCTACACTATCAATAAAAAAGTATTTTAAATGTATTTATTTATATTCATTTATATATTTATTACTACCCCCTCCCCCTAGTGTGTCAGTAAAATCTGCCTGGCCTGTGTTTCTGTGAATGCAGTGTACTGTATGTAAATGTGGGGAGGGGGATCCCGTGTAAATAACCAAACCCACACCCACTACCCACTACCCACGGCCCCTCCGCTGCTTGCTGCAAAACAGAGACAAAAATTAAAACATCCAAAGTAATGTCCCCTAACCCCTTAATCACCATAGCGGTTATTAACCGCTACAGTCATTAAGGGGTTAACCCACCCTCACCCACCACTCGGGATGCCTACATACCCTCCCACACTAACCCCCCCCCCCCGGGAGGCCTAACCACCCAGTCAGTACCCACAAGGGAGGCCTACCCACATACCGTTGGGGAAACACCCCACCCCCAGTACCCACAATAAAACAGTACAATGACCCACAATAAAAAGCATTATATTTATTAAATACATTACCCACCCCCTGTGCCCCCCCCCCATAAATACAAGATTTATCCTTTTATATACAGGGTTCATAACGCAGCCCCACGCTAGTCCCCGGTGGGCTGGCAGGGCACCTGGACAGACCTACAGTTTACCAGCAGCCCTTTTTACACAGGTTCTGGAGGCCTGCTGGTGGATCCTGCCAGCACCATGGCCCCCAGGTGGTCTCCTTGGGTCACTGTGGGCCACAATTGGGTCCCCACGGTAGGCCCAAGGATGTCTGGAAGCCCCGGGTCAAACCCACAGGTGTCTGCGGGGCCTCGGGTGGTTCCCTATGGGGTCTGGGGAACTCACGGGTGCTCACTACGGGTCCGCGGTGCCCCCACAGAAGTGGGACCACACATCATCATCCCCGCACCTACGGGTCGGCGGTGCCCCCACAGAAGTGGGACCACACATCGTCATCCCCGCAGACTACGGGTCGGAGGTGCCCCCACAGAAGTGGGACCACACATCGTCATCCCCGCAGACTATGGGTCTGAGGTGCCCCCACAGAAGTGGGACCACACATCGTCATCCGCGCATGTGTCACCCGTGGAACCACCAGCCTGATACCCTTGGGATACCCGAGAATACCCGCAGGTGGTCTCCAGAGGTCCCACGCAGAATCACGGAACCAACCCTGAATGTAAAAAAAATAAACCTGGCCTATACATTCAATACATACACCCTCCCCCCCAACACCTACAGTACAATAATGTGCAAAATAACTATTATCCAGATATGGATAATAGATTATGTGCCCATTATTAAAAACATTAACTAGCATATTCAAATAAATAAAGTACTACTGATCTCATCAATATGAAGTGTCCGTCGCAAGCACCTTCCTTCTCTTGCCCACACAATACATAGCCAATACCAAGCCAATACATTGCAAGTACATTCAGATATCAATTAACCCCTTAAACACCTTATCGGATAATAACCACAAAGGTAATTAAGGGGTTAAGCCACATTTTCCCGATACCCACCCTTCACCCATGAATTTGTACTGTGGCTTCATCATGCAACTATATATATATATATATATACTGTATATATATACAGAGAGACAGAGAGAAAGAGAGAGAGATATACAGTATATATATACACATGTTATATACACACCCATGATAAACCAATATACAGTACAAATAAATGTAGAAGGGTTATCAAAAGCACTGTCCTACAACCACACACTTCTCCATACATACACACTATATTAAAACCAATTTCCTTTAATATTCATAACTGATCTCTCAATCTAAATCATCACTAAACCTCTGAAAAGCCATTTAAACAACTTACATTCCAATATAAATGATGCCTAAATATCTATGCACCATACATTATACATTCTGCAAATTAATCAACCAAGTAAACAAAAATCAATTAGCAATCATTATTTACATCCCTAAACAATTCACACTCCCATCAAGAACAATGAAACCATTAACAAATTCACGCCTAGAGCAGAACAATTAAGCCTTTGAAAAAATATAAGTACCGACAAAAATACAACCTTTACAACCAAGCCTATCCCTGACCTTCCTCAAACACACAATACAATACCAAGGAATACATCTATCTAATTTTAAAATACTTTAAACTCACAATAAAGCATAGCAGCATACACAAAATAATTTAAAACACATCTAATCCAGCTTTTAAAACATCATCATTTCTTACCCTGAATGTACAGTACAGTATATATCTCTCTAGACATATATACATACATACATACAGTGGCAAGAAATGATATACCACAAAAAAAAAAATACACATGTTAAAAAACCTTTTGAAAAAATTAACAAGTTAAATAAAATAAATTTCTTTAGTTCACTTACCATTACTTGCCCCCACCGACTCCCGTTGCGCAGCTTTCTCACGAACCAATCCACGATCAGGAACCCATAAAATAAAAAACCATAAAATAATAAACATTAAACTAAAAATCCAAATCAATCCACGGGTCTTCTACTTGTAATCCATCTTCATCTGTATTCTTCTTTCTTCTATCTCCTTCCGGGCGGGGCAGGGCATGGATTCTTTCCTTCATCGGCCACGCCCTTGTTTTTTTCTTCTCCGGAGGTCCTTCCTCCGCGGCGTCTGGCTTCAAAATGAGACGACATAGGCTTTTAAAGGCCTATGACGTCACATTTTGCGTCATGGTTCCCACGGTCCTGATTGAGCGGTGAAAACCATGTGTTTTGGCCGACAAAAAAAAAATGATGACGTCATCTTAAAGGAAATGAAAGCACAGCCAATCAGAATGGCTTTGCTTCAATTGCCTTTAAGATGACGTCATGAAAAGGCACATGGCCGTGCATACATGGTACTAGAGCCAATCAGAGCGTGGGAACTTTATCCCTACTCTGATTGGCTCTGGTATACCATGTGTCAGGGGCTTGGGGGAGACAGGATGTGACGTCAATGAAAACCTGTCACATGGTATGGTAGCCAATCAGAGCGTGGGAACTCCATCCCTACTCTGATTGGCTACCGTACCATGTGACAGGTTTTCATTGACGTCACATCCTTTCTCCCCCAAGCCCCTGACACATGGTATACCAGAGCCAATCAGAGTAGGGATAAAGTTCCCACGCTCTGATTGGCTACCATACCATGTGACAGGTTTTCATTGACGTCACATCCTGTCTCCCCCAAGCCCCTGACACATGGTATACCAGAGCCAATCAGAGTAGGGATAAAGTTCCCATGCTCTGATTGGCTCTAGTACCATGTATGCACGGCCATGTGCCTTTTCATGACGTCATCTTAAAGGCAATTGAAGCAAAGCCATTCTGATTGGCTGTGCTTTCATTTCCTTTAAGATGACATCATCATTTTTTTTTTTGTCGGCCAAAACACATGGTTTTCACCGCCCAATCAGGACCGTGGGAACCATGACGCAAAATGTGACGTCATAGGCCTTTAAAAGCCTATGTCGTCTCATTTTGAAGCCAGACGCCGCGGAGGAAGGACCTCCGGAGAAGAAAAAAACAAGGGCGTGGCCGATGAAGGAAAGAATCCATGCCCTGCCCCGCCCGGAAGGAGATAGAAGAAAGAAGAATACAGATGAAGATGGATTACAAGTAGAAGACCCGTGGATTGATTTGGATTTTTAGTTTAATGTTTATTATTTTATGATTTTTTATTTTATGGGTTCCTGATCGTGGATTGGTTCATGAGTAAGCTGCGCAACGGGAGTCAGTGGGGGCAAGTAATGGTAAGTGAACTAAAGAAATGTATTTTATTTAACTTGTTAATTTTTTCAAAAGGTTTTTTAACATGTGTATTTTTTTTTTTTTGTGGTATATCATTTCTTGCCACTGTATGTATATGTATATGTATATATGTCTAGAGAGATATATACTGTACTGTACATTCAGGGTAAGAAATGATGATGTTTTAAAAGCTGGATTAGATGTGTTTTAAATTATTTTGTGTATGCTGCTATGCTTTATTGTGAGTTTAAAGTATTTTAAAATTAGATAGATGTATTCCTTGGTATTGTATTGTGTGTTTGAGGAAGGTCAGGGATAGGCTTGGTTGTAAAGGTTGTATTTTTGTCGGTACTTATATTTTTTCAAAGGCTTAATTGTTCTGCTCTAGGCGTGAATTTGTTAATGGTTTCATTGTTCTTGATGGGAGTGTGAATTGTTTAGGGATGTAAATAATGATTGCTAATTGATTTTTGTTTACTTGGTTGATTAATTTGCACAATGTATAATGTATGGTGCATAGATATTTAGGCATCATTTATATTGGAATGTAAGTTGTTTAAATGGCTTTTCAGAGGTTTAGTGATGATTTAGATTGAGAGATCAGTTATGAATATTAAAGGAAATTGATTTTAATTTAGTGTGTATGTATGGAGAAGTGTTTGGTTGTAGGACAGTGCTTTTGATAACCCTTCTACATTTATTTGTTCTGTATATTGGTTTATCATGGGTGTGTATATAACGTGTGTATATATATATATACTGTATATCTCTCTCTCTCTCTCTTTCTCTCTGTCTCTCTGTATATATATACAGTATATATATATAGTTGCATGATGAAGCCACAGTACAAATTCATGGGTGAAGGGTGGGTATCGGGCCAATGTGGCTTAACCCCTTAATTACCTTTCCGGTTATTATCCGATAAGGTGTTTAAGGGGTTAATTGATATCTGAATGTACTTGCAATGTATTGGCTTGGTATTGGCTATGTATTGTGTGGGCAAGAGAAGGAAGGCGCTGGCGACGGACACTTCGTATTGATGAGGTCAGTAGTACTTTATTTATTTGAATATGCTAGTTAATGTTTTTAATAATGGGCACATAATCTATTATCCATATCTGGATAATAGTTATTTTGCACATTATTGTACTGTAGGTGTTGGGGGGGAGGGTGTATGTATTGAATGTATAGGCCAGGTTTATTTTTTTTACATTCAGGGTTGGTTCCGTGATTCTGCGTGGGACCTCTGGAGACCACCTGTGGGTATTCTCGGGTATCCCAAGGGTATCAGGCTGGTCGTTCCACGGGTGACACATGCGGGGATGACGATGTGTGGTCCCACTTCTGTGGGGGCACTGCCGACCCGTAGGTGCGGGGATGATGATGTGTGGTCCCACTTCTGTGGGGGCACCGCGGACCCGTAGTGAGCACCCGTGAGTTCCCCAGACCCCATAGGGAACCACCCGAGGCTCCGCAGACACCTGTGGGTTTGACCCGGGGCTCCCAGACATCCTTGGGCCTACCGTGGGGACCCAATTGTGGCCACGGTGACCCAAGGAGACCACCTGGGGGCCATGGTGCTGGCAGGATCCACCAGCAGGCCTCCAGAACCTGTGTAAAAAGGGCTGCTGGTAAACTGTAGGTCTGTCCAGGTGCCCTGCCAGCCCACCGGGGACTAGCGTGGGGCTGCGTTATGAACCCTGTATGTAAAAGAATAAATCTTGTATTTATGGGGGGGCACAGGGGGTGGGTAATGTATTTAATAAATATAGTGATGTTTATTGTGGGGCTGTGTATTGTTTTTATTGTGGGGACTGGGGGTGGGGGGTGGGGGGGGTTCCCCAACATTATGTGGGTAGGCCTCCCTTGTGGGTAGTTAGTGGGTGAGGGTTGAGGGTGGTTAGGCCTCATGGGGTGGGGGGTTAGAGTGGGAGGGTATGTAGGCGTCCCGAGTAGTGGGTGAGGGTGGGTTAACCCCTTCATGACTGTAGCGATTAATAACCGCTGTGGAGATTAAGGGGTTAGGGGACATTACTTTGAAAGTGTTAATTGTTTTCTCTGTTTTACAGCAGCAGCAGCGGAGGTTGCCATGGGTAGTGGGTAGTGTATTGAATGTATTTATTGGTTATTATGCCTTAACCCCTTCATTACCTTAGCGGCTATACGCTAAGGTAATGATGCAGAATTTCTGTACTTTTAATAATATTGTGCAGGAGCAGGGGGCCCCCTGAGTTTAGATTTCTGTCTCAGGGAACCCCCTGCTCACTGTACAATATTATTAAAAATACAGAAATGCTGCTTCTTTACCATAGCACATAGCCGCTAAGGTAAATAATGATTCTTTAATGATGTGTGTGTTTTATTCACAGTGTAGATGTGCAGAGGGTCTCTGGAGCAGAAACGTTTTGGTTTCAGGTCCGTGGACCCTCTGCCCCCGAGATACAGGCCCCTTTTGGGGGTGCCGGTATCCCTCTGCTTGGTTTAACAGGCCGCGGTCACGTGAACGGGCCTTTAATGCAGAGGGATACCGGCACCTCATAAAGGGGTCTGTATCTCGGGGGGCAGGGGGTCCCCCGACCTGAAACCAGTGCGGATCAGCTCCCGAGACCCCCTGCACATCTACACTAGGAATAAAAATATATTTCAAATGTATTTAATTGTATTTATTTATTTATTTATTTATTGCGGGGATGCTGTGTGTGATTATTTTTTATTGTGGGTAGTGGGGGTGGGTGAAGGGGTTTATAAATGTGAGTTTATAAATAAAATAAAGAATATTATTTCTAGGGGCCCTAGAACAGTAGTTCCCACGCCAATTGCGCGCTCATTGCTCTTTTTTTACAATGTTGCTTGTCTTGCGGCTTTGCAGTCTGGCAGCAAAAAGCAGTCTGTAGTACTGAGTGTGAGATAAATTAACCAGTTCTTTTATTGCTGAAGTCGCCACAAAAAACTTTTATTTACAAATACAGTACAATACAATGGTAAAACATTTCAAGTGGACAGCAATTCAAAACATCAACACACAATAATACATACAGTACTGTACAGTGCAAAACTACAGCCTTTATTAAATGCTTCTACAGTGGGATGGTGCGCAACCAGCTCAGTCCTAGAGGGCAGCAAACAGGGCAGGTTTTCAGGGCCACATGGAAAACCGTGCAACACACAACAACATACAGTACAGTATCCTTTGTTTAAGTACAGCAGGAACTGTAGGGCAAAACATGTACAGTACAGCACAATACAGTTCAGCACAACATTACAGTATGATCTCACTGAACGTCCTCCACATTGTCCATTCATGGCCGATGCCTTGCATGGCGCAAAACGCCATTAATGCAGTCTCTAACGCCTCTCATTACAGGATCTGTAACTGCATAAAAGCGCCGCATTTCTTCCACAATTTGTAGCCTTAAATTGGCAGAAAGGGCCTTTTTTTGGCGATTCCCATCGTAGTTCACTTTGAACACCCACTCGCAGTACAACGAGTAGGGAACATGGTGCTTAAAAATAATCAAGGCATACTTGTGGGGTACACCAGCACTCATCACCCTATACTTCCCCCTAAGCCCCGGTGGCAGATCGCGCAGGGTGATGTCGGGAACCGTTTCGATGCGAACGGGTGTAGGAGGTCTTTTGGGAGTGGGTGTACTTGAGGTGACGGGCGATGGTTGGGTGTCTGGGAGGAAGCTTTCCTCCGGTTGTGGTCTCCGGGTTGTCTCCTGGCGTGGTCTTGACAGGGTTGTCATGTCCTCCTCAATGTACATGTACATTACATCTTCTTGTGGGGGGGGTGCGCTTGGTGATGGACGGAGGCCGAAGGTACCATGCATCACATCCATGTCACCCTCCTGCTCTGGCGTCGGGGAAACAGGGCCATTAACACCGAGCAAACGATATATACCCGCTATGTCAGCCTCTATCTTGTCCATCCGTTGCTCCACATGTAGCACGACTCCAGAAGCAGATCTAGCTTTGCCAGCACAATAGAATCCACACTTATCACATTCAGGATCCGGTCTAATGAGCTGCTTGTGCATGGCATCTGGACATCTGGGGGGATGGGTGCAACGGAGGATGAGATGGGGGTTGCATGGAGAGAAGCGGCATCGATGGAGAGTGGAGCAGGTGACCTGGGGATACCCGGTACAGGAGAAGCGGCAGCGATGGAGAGTGGAGGAGGTGGCCTGTGGATACCCGGTACAGGAGACCGTTGGATTTCCGGGCGAGAAGCAGAGTCGTCCAAGAGCAAAGGAGACAGTTACCCGTGGATTTCAGAGGCGGCAGCATCTTCGGATGGAACCGGACAAGATGGGGGTGGAGAAGCCGGGCTGAAGACTTCCGGGACAGCTACAGCAGAGTCGACGAAGCATATGGGAGGAAGTGGTCTGCGGATTCGGTGGGATGGCTGCCATTCGTCTTGCGTACAGAGCACATCACCGTATTTCTTCTTCACATAATGAGGTTTACGTCTAGGAAAACCCTTTGCCTTTGGGGTTAGCAGAAGGTTTTCTTTATTGGCCTTAGCCTGTCGCTTTGTCCTTGGCGTGGAAACGGCTGCTGCCTTTCGCTTTTCCAGCATGGCAGGCACGGCAGAGGTGAGTGTGTTCTTGCATCCATAGAACCGGGGATGCTCCATGGAAGCGGGTGGCACAATGCAGTACAGTATCTGAACAAGGGCAAGCTCAGATAAAGATCCTGGAGTGATGGACTATGCAAAGTGTGCAACCTTTTATGCATGGCGGCCAGGTACAGGTGTTTAAAGTGGGCGTACTGTAATGTGAGTCATTAACGTATAAATACACCATCCATTTTGTGGATTCACTGCACATTGAATACACATCGACTAAACATCGAATACACATTCTTGTGTTTGTATTTCTTTCTACTCGCAGCAATGCCTGTTAAGAAGATTTCAAAGGATCTCAGCATGAGAATTAAGGCGATGTACACGAGCGGAAACCGAATTACTGCTATCCAACGCTGGTTAGCTGCTTCTGGCCTCGTTGTGCCATCAAACACCGTGTGCTATCATGCAGAAGGAAAAAACAGAGACCGCAAAAAGGCACCAAGGGTAATTAACGCGTAAATATATTTATAAAACTTAACAAAAAAAATATAGAAAACTGTAGTGTACATCTATATTTTTTGTGCAGCAGTATACACTTTTGGTATATTGCAATTCATCTTACAACGGAATATATATGATGTATATTTATTATGATATAACAACAGTATATTTATATAGTATATTTATATTACAACAGTATACACTGTATTTGTGGTCAAGTTATATTTTTTGTGCAGCAGTATACACTTTTGGTATATTGCAATTCATCTTACAACGGAATATATATGATGTATATTTATTATGATATAACAACAGTATATTTATATAGTATATTTATATTACAACAGTATACAGTATACTGTATGTGTGGTCAATTTATATTTTTTGTGCAGCAGTATACACTTTTGGTATATTGCAATTCATCTTACAACGGAATATATATGATGTATATTTATTATGATATAACAACAGTATATTTATATAGTATATTTATATTACAACAGTATATACTGTATTTGTGGTCAATTTATATTTTTTGTGCAGCAGTATACACTTTTGGTATATTGCAATTCATCTTACAACGGAATATATATGATGTATATTTATTATGATATAACAACAGTATATTTATATAGTATATTTATATTACAACAGTATACAGTATACTGTATGTGTGGTCAATTTATATTTTTTGTGCAGCAGTATACACTTTTGGTATATTGCAATTCATCTTACAACGGAATATATATGATGTGTATTTATTATGATATAACAACAGTATATTTATATAGTATATTTATATTACAACAGTACTGTATACTGTATATTTTGTCTATTTATATTTATAGTACAGCAGTATACATTTTTTGTATATTTATATTTACTGTATATTACAACATTACATGTACAGTATACAGTATACATTTTATATTGCTGCATATTAATAAAGCAATATAATTTCTTTGCATTGTAGGGAGACTACTCTTCTGGTGGACAGAATAAATGAGGAGAATGATGAGAGGAGTGCATTAAGGGTTAAAAACACTCTGCAGGAAAAGCACAATCTGACTGTATCCGAGAGCAGCATAAAGAAGATGAGACGCAGAATTGGATGGAAATATGTACGTGTCAGGTTAGTACTGGACAGTACAGGAGGTACTGTAAAGTAAAAGTGTTGTTTTGCAAAATGTACTGCGCTGTGACGCAAAAAATTTTTTATTCAAGTCATTACAGAGCGTACCCCATGATACGGGACGCAAACAAAATCAAAAGAGTGCTTCAGGCCCAGGCATGGATCGACAGCGGTGAGACTTTCCAGGATTTCATCTTCACTGATGAGTCTACTGTGTCGCTGGAAAGATTTGCAAGATTTGCGTTCCACAAAAAAGGCCGCATATATTTGAAGCCACGGCCAAAACACCCTGTGAATCTGCATGTGTGGGTGCCATTTCTAGGCGTGGACCGGGATGCATTGTCATCTTTGAAGGTACAATTTCTCAAATATAATGCCGCCTAATGCACTGTACTTGACTAGTGTTGCCTTACCGTATGCACTGTACTGTACTATTGAGCACTTTTCTTTTCTTGCTATAGGAATCATGAATAAAGCTTTATTCCAAGACAACATTGTGCCCGTGATAGTGCGATACATCAGACGCGACTTTCCCAATGGTCACCGCTTCTACCAGGACAATGATCCCAAGCACACCGCACCGATGGCGCATATCCTTGAGCGCGGCATCAACTGGGTGAAGACGCCAGCGGAGTAAGTGCAGTAGACCGTGTCCCATTTTTGTTCCCCACTGTTTTTAGCTCTTAAACCAATTGTCCTTTCTTTCCAATCACAGATCGCCAGACTTCAATCCGATCGAAATGGTCTGGCATCAGCTGAAGGAACATATCCGTAAATTGACGAAACCCTCCAAAAAGGACGAGTTGTTGAAAGCCATACTGAGTTTTTGGAACGATGTACTCACCGTGGAACGATGCAATAAATATATAGACCATATTGCCAAAGTGTTGCCCATTGTCATCGCGCGCAATGGGCAAGCATCAGGAAAGTAGTAGAGTGCTGTTGTATTTTAAGCACAGTATGATACAGGTAAGTATGGCACAGACTTTTTCTTTTCAGAGACAGCAGCAGCAGCCATAAGGTTACAGTACATAGCCATGGCACCAGCGGTTACAGTACAGTACATTGAATTTACTGTAACAGTAGTCAGAGTATATAGTTGTTCCAGTATACAGTAGTTTGACAGTACTACAGTAACTGCCTACTAACTGCTCCATTTTTTTCTTTACAGAGAAAGCTGCACCAGCCACCTACAGTAGTTCTGCCATAATACAGTACAGTATGCACATACTCTGCAGTACAGTAACTGAACTCAGTTTTTGTTTTCTTGTCGTTCCAGGAAAAAGGGTGCCCAAGGGGGAGGGGGGTGTTGTGTCCCATAAAATCTGCTTGTGCAGTCAAATGTACAGTATATAAACAGCAGTAATGATGTACACAAAACCTCTCCTCTCTCAATGAACTACTGTACCGCAGACAACATGAGGATACTGTTATGAAGGAAAAAAGAACAGGACGGGTTATTTAACATTATACTGTACAATATGTATACTGTATATTTATATATTTTTATTCTAAAGGTATTCGAGAATGTACTGTATGAGGACCTGGTGACTTTCAACCCGCTCAGACCCACAGAACGGATTATTTCACATTACTGTATATATATTTTTATTCCAAAGGTATTAGAGAATGTACTGTATTTAATTTAGAAGAAGGGGCTGTTATATATATATATATATATATATATATATATATATATATATATATATATATATATATATATATATATATATATATCTGCCACTGTTGTCAGCAAATAGGCCTTGTGTTAATGAGATATAAATGTTAGGACACTTGTTAAAATTATGTGATCAGTATGATTCAGCCCATAATTCACTCACCTGTATTTAACTTTGAATATGATTACAACAAGACCTACTTACACACATGAATGGCTTTTGTTTAGCACTCTATATATAATATATGTATATATATATATATATATATATATAATCAGAATTAACAGTACAGGCCTTCATGGCTCAAAAGAGCATTGTTTGCTGTTAACTACTACTTATACACAGCTGACTCAAATAGGCCCTCAAACATACTCACCCAGTAATGTTATAAACTGTAATTAAGTGTTAATAGAATTACAACAAGGCCTGTTAGCACACGAGGCCTTCAATGTACAGATATATATATATATATATATATATATATATATATATATAGATACATCTACACTGGCGACACACTTTATTAGAGCTCGGCTAGTCCCACGAATTCGGGTATACCCGGGTGTATTGAGGTTTGTGACTGTTTTCAGCCCGGGTGCATTGAGGTATTTTCAGGCAGGGATTGAAGCATTTTATTCCCGCTGGCTGCAATACTGCACAGTATATATATATATACTGCATTACAATTCATGAATTTATGCCATCTGGTAGACACGCGAAGCATTGCAGCCTATTAAATCCTAATCATTATCATTTAACAGATCAGCCGCCCATCAGCCAGGCATGAACCCAGGCTGGGAAGGCAAACGCAACGGGGCTTGTCAGAGGTGAGGAGCGGCGCATTCCAGGTATCTGCCAGGTACATACTGGGTATTTGCTCGAATAAAGTGTGTCGGTGCAGTACATACACTGGCGACACACTTTATTCGAGCTCGGCTAGTCCCACGAATACGGGTATACCCGGGTGTATTGAGGTTTGTGACTGTTTTCTGCCCGAGTATATTGGGTTATTTTCTAGGCAGGGATTGAAGCATTTTATTCCCCCTGGCTGCAATACTGCACAGTATATATATATATACTGCATTACAATTCATGAATTTATGCCATCTGGTAGACACGCGAAGCATTGCAGCCTATTAAATCCTAATCATTATCATTTAACAAATCAGCCGCCCATCAGCCAGGCATGAACCCAGGCTGGGAAGGCAAATGCAACGGGGCTTGTCAGAGGTGAGGAGCGGCGCATTCCAGGTATCTGCCAGGTACATACCGGGTATTTGCTCGAATAAAGTGTGTCGGTGCAGTATATATCTATATATCTATCGCTATATATATCAACATATCTATATACATATATATATCTACACACAATATATTGTTAATTATTTATAGATAAATATATATATATATATATATATATATATATATATATATATATATATATATGTGTGTATATATCAAGAGAGACTAACAGAGAGAGTCAAAGAGAGAGAGAAACAGGGAGAGAAAGAGAGAGAAAGAGAGATAAACAGACAGAGAGAAAAACAGAAAAAGAGACAAACATACAGATGTGTGTGTATGGTTACATCTAGCTAAGTGTAACCAGAAATGTGTTCTGCATAGCACTGTAGATGATTTCACACACATTGTTATTGTAATTAAAAGAGTCTACTTGTTTTGCACATGTTGATTGCCTAAGCCGAAAGTAAAGTTTCGATTCCTGTGAAAAGAGTATCTTACCCAAAGAATTTCAGCCAATGATTGTAACAAATTTCTTGTGGGAGAAAACCTAAGCGTATAACTGCTATGTTGTATTATAACCTTGGAAGAAACCGCGAAGATAACATGTAACTATTCACACATTCAGCAGACATCCGTATGCGTTCAACTTCACACAACGTACACTTGAAGAGAAAAGAAATGGCAGAAGCTTCCACATTGCACAGCCATCCACGTAAATCATACAAATGTATGATTTATAAAGCAATCGAATCAATGCCAGAGAAAAGTGCAAACGTGGCCAAAATCTATGACTTGATCGAAAAGAAATATCCATACTACCAACAACCTGACATACAACGAAATTTTAAAACTTCTGTACAATTCACTTTATCCGCAAATGAATGTTTTGAGCGTGTCCATGATCGGCTATATCAACGATATGGATGCTGGCATGTTGCGCCATCATTTAAACGTACCATGGAACATGGAACATATCTTCTGTTAAATAGTATATTTTTGCCTAATACCAGTGAAACTGAAGCCGCACCGACTGTCGCGTCTGCTGATCTACCTGCACCCTCCATTCAGCCAGACCAGATGCAAGATGGACATAACTACTATGATATGTATCCAAACTTATATGGGCAATACCAATGTGGATGGGAAACAACCAACAACTGTACGTACCTCCGGACAACTTGTTTGAAGAAGCCACTGCAGATCCATATGACGCCCTCATGGAGATGTGTGTGATTCAGGATTCAACGGTTGCCTCAACCATGGATGATACTGCTGTGCCTTCCTGCAGCGAGCAGTTGCAGCCAAATCAGTTTTGACTTCTACAAGAATGGTAAATACAAATTTCGTTATGCCTTTACTCAAATTATATATGTGTACATTAATAATATACACCATTTGTTAGCCAAATGAGTGGATACAGCTTAACATTGCAGACAGGCTTACATGTAGCGTGCACAAATACATTATTTCCTATAACAATATACTACATGACGAACCATTAGTACACATTGGTGACGGAGTCCTAAATCCTAGATTATTATCGCTTCTAAAGTATCATTTCAACATGTTACACTAACTGTAACACACACACACCTCATTGTTTAGCATTCAACATATAAAAACAATGTGTCGCCCACATATGACGTGGGACCGTTGTCATGTCCCAAAGCATCCTTTAAAAGATTTACTGATGCAAGCCCCACCTCCAACCGACATGCGTGGGTGAAACCGTATTGGCTGTGCCCGTAGCTTATTGTTACGGTCAGTGCAGTGTGTCATGCGCGTGCATCGGTGGGGCGGTGCATGCACAGCGCTGGAGGCCAATGTTAAATCAGTGGGAGGGGTGTTTGCGTGCATTTCACGGTGCCTTAACATGACGTCACACATCTTTGTTTGCTCATTGGCTGATCGTCCATTTTTTCCGTGAGCACACGTCTGTTTACAAAGTTTAGATATGTACGTGTGTAGAAGTGATTTTGTTTCGCTTCCATATCATAACTTCAAACCATGATATGCATACTGCTAGCAGCACCATGGAGGGACATGTATTGAACACACAGGGTACACATCGTTTTGCGCATGCGCTAGGACTTAGTCCACACATTCGTGACGTGCGCGTGCAACAGACGTTGTGCGCGCACATTATTATGTATACAGACATCGGAAAAATCATATCCGTAGTAATGCCAGCAATGCCATTTGAAAAATGACCCAGTTCTGTATCTGTAGTTTTATCCTTGCAGTTTAAACATATACGTTACTTATGCGTGAATATCCACAATCATATAGAGATGTGTCAAGCGTTGTCATGCTGAGACATATATAAATGTGCCATCTTTGAACATCATGTGTTTGCTGTATTTCACAGATGTCGCGGATGAATACATGGGACCAATGTATGATTTCAGATGAGCTAATCGTTATATTAGATGATTGTGACGACGAGCGAACAACTATTATAATAAATATGTAACAATGAAAGCAGATGAACCGGCGCCTTAAAGAAATAAAGTTCTGACCAAATATAGTCCAATCTAGACGGCTGGGATGAATTCCAGGGAAGTGTCCTCAAAGTAATCTCAAACAAACAAACATGTAAGACAACAACATGAACGAGAAAAAAAAAGAGAAAAGATCATAGTGCAACAAATAACAAATCACTGATATAAAGTAAGCTATAATAGACAGCAATTTAATAAAAGAATTAAATATTATAAAACAACAAACATATGTTAGTTGGGCAAAAACCACTATTTAAAGTAATGGCATCCAATGGGGCTAAAATTGAAACCCTACTTACAGCAAAGCCAATAAATATAAACCTGTAGCTCAAAACCACTGAACGCTCCGGTGCCTGGAGGGAATATGATACCGCTCGATCGCCTGTAAATCCTGCACAGTTAGGAAGCCCAGACGCTGAGGCTCCACGCCGCCAGCCACCACACCTGTCTTCAACGCTGATGAGCTCTGGGATAGGAAGCCGCCCAGGCTCAGTGCCGCCGAAGGACTCCCAGGGATAGTCACGCAGACCAGAAGGTCTCGCGATATACGCTGACGTCACCACTGGTAGCCAGGATGTGGGAAGGGCACACGCAACTGCTAGGGGCTCAGACAACCAAAGCCACGGGCAAAAGAGGAACGGGCTATCAGGGGGGAAGCCAAAGTGTCTCTGCCAGAGAAAAAAGTCCACCCTGGACTTTTTTCTCTGGCAGAGACACTTTGGCTTCCCCCCTGATAGCTTGTTCCTCTTTTGCCCGTGGCTTTGGTTGTCTGAGCCCCTAGCAGTTGCGTGTGCCCTTCCCACATCCTGGCTACCAGTGGTGACGTTAGCGTATATCGCAAGACCTTCTGGTCTGCGTGACTATCCCTGGGAGTCCTTCGGCGGCACTGAGCCTGGGCGGCTTCCTATCCCAGAGCTCATCAGCATTGAAGACAGGTGTGGTGGCTGGCGGCGTGGAGCCTCAGCGTCTGGGCTTCCTAACTGTGCAGGATTTACAGGCGATCGAGCGGTATCATCTTCCCTCCAGGCACCGGAGCGTTCAGTGGTTTTGAGCTACAGGTTTATATTTATTGGCTTTGCTGTAAGTAGGGTTTCAATTTTAGCCCCATTGGATGCCATTACTTTAAATAGTGGTTTTTGCCCAACTAACATATGTTTGTTGTTTTATAATATTTAATTCTTTTATTAAATTGCTATCTATTATAGCTTACTTTATATCAGTGATTTGTTATTTGTTGCACTATGATCTTTTCTCTTTTTTTTTTCTCTTTCATGTTGTTGTCTTACATGTTTGTTTGTTTGAGATTACTTTGAGGACACTTCCCTGGAATTCATCCCAGCCGTCTAGATTGGACTATATTTGGTCAGAACTTTATTTCTTTAAGGCGCCGGTTCATCTGCTTTCACTGTGTTTTTTGGTTTGTGTCACCAATTTTTTTCCAGGCTGCCTTCACCTTAATATTAGTGGTTTAATAATATTTATTAGTTGTCTAGTTGTCACTAATTTTTTATGTGTTATGCATTAGCGCTGTTCCCACTGCCCTTCCCTTTTAAATATGTAACAATGCTTTCAATGATTGGTGCGCAGATTAACAATCACTACATAAGGTTAACTTTTATGCAAATATTTACTATGCACTTAATTAACATAATGATGTTGCTAAGTACTGAAGTTAGAACTTATATTGTTTTTTGGTTCTTTTCTACTAACATTATATGTTTTGCCATGTGATATATGCAATCAACATTATCACTCAGCAAACACATTAATCTACTATATATTATAATCTCACGTGTGACTTGTCAAAGAATGTAAATGCTTCATAACAACTTTTAGACATTGTATCTGAAAGTACACAAAAACAATAGGGAGGTGATAGAAACTGTTTAGTCGTGTGCATTTTATATTTTCACCTAAGTTGTAGTGCTAACCTAAGATGCATGAGCTAATGAATGTTAGTTAAAGATCATGTAGCCATGAACATTTGTGTGTACATTTAATTCACATGACTAACTATAGTTTAGTGTTATTAGTAAACGTTCAACACATACATAGCTAAGTGAGGCCGATGATAAAAGCAACATTATTATGTTTGTTTATATTATTTCATGTAGAAATACATGCATCACACAAAAACTACAACACACACACACTGTTGCTGAAATGTGTGCGTATGCAAATGTCCACTTCATTTATGTTCATATGTTGACATTAGTTATAAAGGATCATGATCATTATGAATAACTAACGTGAATGAAATAAAAATTATATTAACAACATTGTCATTGTGTTGAATGAATTAGGAAAAGTTAAGAATCCAAATAACTATACTTTGGAATGGTGTTAACATTTTGACACATGTTACATGTACGTCAAATAAAAACACATCTTTCACTTACACATACACATGTGACAATGTAGTAATCAACATGAAGATGAAGTGATACAACAACTAATCACATACATTGCAATGTTAATGATGTTTAAAACATTGGTGTCTTTTCATACAAACATGCATTGAGTGTTAACATCGCTCATGTGCATCAATGGATGTTCTCCTCCCATAATCAATAGCTGAGCAGGGTTTATCCCCTTCTCTCCCCCCACCCCTATATTCCATGAATGGATGTTGTTACGTTTGCTAAATTACATGTTATGTAATGTCCCTAATGATTTTAAAAGACACTGCACAATAACCACCAAGTGTAGCTAAACGCACGTACACAATACAGAAACGACATGTTTCAATTGTCACATCTTTGTCATTACAGTACGTTCTGTTTATACATCCTGTAACTATACCTGTATCGAGGTTTGCACATCATTTGACAGATGTGAATTGAAATACATACCATGAGCAGTCATTGAAGTGATATACCTTGAAAAAGAAAACATGAATGAATATAAATCATTGTCATGACATGTTCATTAAGATAAGCAACACACAAAATTGACCATTTTGTGTGTGATATGAAAAAACATCAAGAATACGTCAAATATGATCTGAAATACACAATAGTGTACTTATCATTGTGACTCTTATGTCACACTGCAAAAGAAACATTGTATGTAACCATACTGCACTAGCTATTGACTATGGACATAGTAGGTTTATTGTGTATGCATAACCAAAAAGAGCATATACATAAATTATAGATTTAGTACACATTATTTCGTCACGTACACACAACACCTTTTATTTGTAAGAAGTATAATACAACCTGTTGATGAATGACATACCGGTGCCACATGCAATTGTCCACAGAGTAGAGAAGAGAAAGGTGTGCGAACCATATTCTTCTGTTTCCTAAGTGAATGGTATTTGGACAAATGTATTTATCATAACAAAGAATGAATACATCTACGTAGTACTATGAACATATATGTATTTGCTTACATGAAAAATAGGTGTTTTTTACATTCAGACGTGTCTCAACACTACTGGCTGTTTGGTCATTGTCAGCTGGCACATTGACGGGATGCTCCTCCTCCAAACCCTGACGCATTATTGCGGAGTGCCACATTGTGCAAAATGCAACATGCAATTATAATATCAGACACTTTAGCAGGTTTATCTTGAAGTGCCCCACCAGTTCTATAGAGACACTTAAATCTTGTCTTGAGAAGCCCAAATGTCCTCTCTATGACGGATCGCGTAGATATATGGGCAACATTGTACCTCTCCTCTGCTTCACTTTGAGGGTTTGCCACAGGGGTCATCAGCCACGGCCTAATTCCGTATCTTGAGTCACCTAAAATCCATCGCGCACAAATATGAAACAATTAGTGTTAACATTATTACATACAACATTTCCTAGAAAACCAAAAGTTGTTTGTTAACACATCATAATATGTACTCACCCACCAGCCAACCAGGTCCAAAATAGCTTTGTTCAAAAGCATGGAAGACTGATGAGTTTCTCAGGATAGAGGAATCGTGACTGGAACCACGGAATTTGGCTACCACATGCATAATCTTCATCGTGGCATCGCATACCACCTGTACATTCAGGGAATGGCAGTGCTTACAGTTGCGGTAACCATGCTCACTCTGACTAGGTGGGATCAAAGCAATTTGGGTGCAATCGATTGCACCCATCACACATGTTATCCCGGCTATGATATAAAAGCCATTCTTGACTTCCTGCCACTCTGTGTGCTGTGTAGGAAAATGAATATAATTCCTAGCGCGTCTATTGAGTGCACATAGGATCTGGGTAAAGGCCCGTGAGAATGTAGATTGCGATACCCCGCCCACTATGCCCACAGTTGTCTGGAATAACGCGGAAGCAAGATAATGTAATGAGCACAGCATTTTAACAAGCCACGGGACTGCACGACCTCTGGCTGTCACAAAATCTAAATCTCCCCGTATCTCTTCATAAAGAGCTAAGATTGCTGCTGAACTCAAACGATAGCGACTTAAAATCTCCTCCTCACTCATCCCATCTAACAGGGTTCTCTCCCTGTACAAACGAGGATGAGGCACAACTTCTCTCCTCTCTCTTCTCCTCTTATCTCTTTGCCCTCTCCCTGTTCCTCGACCTCTCCCTCTCCTGTCCGCGTGCCTGTCCCTGTCACTGTCCCTGCCACTGTCCCTGTACCTTCCTTGGCCTGTGACATTACTCTCCATCAGCAAGCCTCTCGTCCAACAGAATGTTCCTCCGTCTCATAAACATTTACATCATTTTCAGGTCTGTAGCTGTGAATGTGCAGGTAATTGCCCTCCTTTAAATACCTATTTGATGATGTCAGGTGACTTGCTGAAGTGCAAGGTTTTACATTAACATATCCAAGTAGTTCACTCCCAACGTGTATCCATTAGCAATTAAAATAATTATTTATGTGTGTTCACCAGGCAATCATGATATTTGAGAATGATGTAACGTTAAGCTTTGTACAAGCATTTATTGGCAAGTATTTGTGGAATGTGGAATGCATGTACCACTTCTGAACGCAACACTCAGTCATCTAATTAGGATACAACCATGACATTGACGTTGAGAAAATACATTGCAACATGTGTAATTTGGCATGTTATTGTCACCTGATCACATGAAGTTATTGTAAAGTGCATATGCATAATTTAATGCCATCAGGATAGTTGCTATTGATTCATTTTAAATCGTGTAAAAATGAGTAACTATTATAGATGTGTGTATAAGTTAGCATGAAGTGATTGTAATGCATCGTGTACAATGTAAACATGCAATGTTATTTAGTGTTCAATTGCGGACGTCATCAAAAGAGGGAGGTCACAAAGTACATGTAAACATGAAAACAAACAGCTACATTTACGTTTGATCATGCGTTACACATTACAAGCATTGTATAATGTATAGCAATATTACTATACGCTGGATGTGTTAGATGTGTGAAATGTGTTACATCATATAATAAATTGAAGCACACTTAAGTAACATTTTTGATATGATGTGACTTGTTCCTTTAAGAGTTGAGTATAGGATTTTCCCTCACACATCATAACATTAAGACTAATGTGACACGCAAATCATTATAACAATGAAAATTACAATGTTATGCAAATAATAAACGTAAGGGGTGACTGGATGAAGTGAATGACCTCGACACTGTAATGCCAAGCACATTTGTATTATGAGCAATAGAACGTAAACACTACTATAATGTTATAAGTCCCCGCTCCATTGACTCCATTGATGTAGAGATGAGGTTTTTTTTCTAAGTGCCATCCCGGCAACCTTGCCGATCGTTCTCCCCTCCAACTTGCCAACTTTAGTTGGCGGGACCAATTGCCGATGAAATCTCCATTTCTAAGTGCCGATCAGCACCGATAAGCTGATCGGGGCTACTTGAATACAGCCGATTTCAAAAAGTGCCGATAAGTGCCGATAAGTGGGTTATCGCAGCCGCATGCAGATAAAAAAATTTGGCAAGAAAAACTGCCGATTTTGAGCACTTATCGGTGCTTACTGAATCTCAAATCTAATTTTGGCGTTAAAATGCCGATAAAAGCCTTATCGGTGCTTACTGCATGAGGCCCTAAGTATAAAACAGTGTAAACTGAAAACCAATAACTCCGGTTTCGTAGGAATCAGAGGGCTGGGATTTGGCCAGCATGTAGTCACTGCTCCGGCATGACTGCATGGCAATTTCCAGCCTTCTCCCCTCAACCGAACGGAGTAGGGTTAACTGTGAAAAGTGTGAGTTGCCCATTGACTCCAATAGTAGCGGAGGTCCCATTGAATCCTATGGCAAGCCGGCCCTATTGATTCCAATGGAGGTAAAAGCAGCGAGGTAAATGGCTAAGTTAAAAACTGTGAAAATCTGGAACCCATAACTCTGTTTCTGTAAGGACCCGAGGGCTGGAATTTGGCCACCATGTAGTCATCGTTTCGGCATGACTGCGTGGCAATTCCCGACCCTCTCCGAGCAACAGAACGGAGTATGGTTAATTGTGTAATTTGTGGTTTTGCCATTGACTTCAATGGCAGAGAAATGCAACTTCTGTAAATGTGCATTTAAAGTCATTTATTGTAACTCCGGTTCGGTGGGTTCCAGTGAGCGGCAAATTGGCCACCATGTAGAATCCTCTCCGGCATGAGAATCTGGCAATTTGTAGCCCGCTCAGCCCAGCCGAATGGATTATTTTAATATATATATAATTGTGAAAATATACTGCATTTGGTGCCTAGTAAAAAGCCCGCGAAAGATACTGGCCCTGCAGTATGTTAATGTCCAAGGGGGTGCCCATATGTCTACACCAGGGCCATTGTTTATGCTAGTGTGTGGAAGAGCAGGACTTGAGTAGTTCTGTAGGTGTTATAAATCACACTTGCAGACAAAGGTTTTCCTGTCCATATCCTCTTCTGGCAGACTCAGAGGCGCCAATTCTTTAGTGTGGTGTTAGGAAAATGAGACCTACTGCACCGACACACTTTATTCGAGCAAATACCCGGTATGTACCTGGCAGATACCTGGAATGCGCCGCTCCTCACCTCTGACAAGCCCCGTTGCATTTGCCTTCCCAGCCTGGGTTCATGCCTGGCTGATGGGCGGCTGATCTGTTAAATGATAATGATTAGGATTTAATAGGCTGCAATGCTTTGCGTGTCTACCAGATGGCATAAATTCATGAATTGTAATGCAGTATATATATATGTACTGTGCAGTATTGCAGCCAGTGGGAATAAAATGCTTCAATCCCTGCTGGAAAATAACTCAATGCACTCGGGCAGAAAACAGTCACAAACCTCAATACACCTGGGTATACCCGAATTCGTGTTACTAGCCGAGCTCGAATAAAGTGTGTCGCCAGTGTATGTGCCAGTTACCTGGGGGCAGGTACCAAAGGGCTTCCCACGTTAGCTGGCAAAGAGTCATTGGGTGCAGGTAATTGTTAACCAATACCTGACACCCAATGTTAAGGGATAGGGCTTCAATCCCATATAAACAAGTGTAAGCTCTATCCCTGTGCCTTCGTTACAACATCTGAATGATACATTTTTGCCTGATGAATTGCTTATCCCGATCCAGATTACTTCATTGCCCACTCCCCAAAGTAAGTGTATATATCCTGTGTTTTTTGTATATTCTGTGTGTTCACCTTTTTCAAGGAATAAACTTTATTTATCATATCTTAGTCGCATTCAATTCAACCCAGTGATTTTTGGTGTTTTGGTATATTATAAACCTGCACAAGCTCCCGTGACAAACATGTGTCCATCTCAGGCTCTAACTCCAACCCCCAGGATATCACGTGTGGTGTCCCGCAAGGCTCTATTCTGGGGCCCCTACTCTTCTCAGTGTTCATCAATGATCTTCCCACAGCTTGTAAGGAAGCTTCAATACACATGTATGCAGATGACACAATCCTATATGCACACAGCCATAGCCTCTCCGACCTTGAACACATACTTCAGTCTGACTTTTTGAGACTCGAAAGCTGGATTTCCCAAAACAAACTGTCTTTAAACACTGACAGGACTGTAACAATGGTATTTGGGACCAAGACAAAATTTTGAAAGCTTCCAGTGACTGAGCGCCAGATCAGAACCAATGCTTACACCACCCTCACTCCTGTTACTAGTTTTAAATTCCTGGGCATATGGTTTGATTCCCACTTAACATTCGGGATGCACATTTATACCCTGACATCAAAAACCTATGCCAAACTGGGTGTACTTTACAGGAACAAATCCTCCCTAAGTCTGCTGGTCAGAAAGCGTATTGCACAGCAGATGCTAATGCCAATTATCGACTATGAAAACATAGTATATGGCTTGGCACCCCAAACCCACCTTAGCAAACTTGACACCCCATACAATTCAATTTGTCGTTTTGTTCTCCAATGCAACTACAACACACATCATTGCGAAATGCTTAAAGAACTAGATTGGTCATCACTCGAGTCTAGGCGCAAAGTTCACCTTTCCTGACTTGCCTTCAAATTCTCACTGGGCAAGCTACCCAGCTATCTGAACAAGCTCCTCACCCCTACCACATGCAGCACTTATCATCTGAGATCAGACTCCAAAAGACTGTTCATGGTCCCAAGGCTCAACAAAGTATTCGACCGCTATGTCTCTTACCGTGCACAACAAAACTGGAACAACCTACCGGAGAGTCTCACAACCACCACCAGCTTAAGTTCTTTCAAATCTAAGGCTGTCTCACATTTTAATCTGGTCTGTAATGGTTACATACGCCTATAGTATATATTTTCTTTAACTGTGCATGCAATGTCTTCTATATAATGTATACCCTGTTCACTTACAGTATGTAACTATATTTGTAACCAAGTATTATTTGTCGTAACTCTATGCGCAGGACATACATGAAAACGAGAGGTAACTCTCAATGTATTACTTCCTGGTAAAATATTTTATAAAGTGCTCAGAGAAATTTCAAAAAACGAAAGAGTTACATCTCAGACTCTACAGGCCTCAGTTAGCATGTTAAATGTTAATGTTCATGACAGTACAATTAGAAAAAGACTGAACAAGTATGGTTTGTTTGGAAATGTTGTCAGGAGAAAGCCTCTTCTCTCTAAAAAGAACATGGCAGCATGGCATAGGTTTGCAAAGTTGCATCTGAACAAACCACAAGACTTCTGGAACAATGTCCTTTAGACAGACGAGACCAAAGTGGAGGTGTTTGGCCATAATGCACAGCATCACGTTTGGCGAAAACCTTTCACAGCATACTGCTGCGGCCCCTTTTATTCTAAAATATCACCGCATTTTTCCGGGATTTTTTTTTGAATGCTACGCACTTCACTTGGTGCATGCCGCATTCATGTTGCGTTCTCAGTCGCGGTTGATGCGCGGTTGATGCATTTATTGAGAATGGTTCGGATTTAATGGGTTGCAATTCTTCGCTTGTCCACCAGATGGCAGATATTCATGAATTGTAATGCGCATGCGCTTCAGTAATGATTCAACTTGCAGGTGTTTCGTTTAAAAAAGATACCACAGTGGGCTATTGTAAATTGGCATTGGGACTGAAGGAAGAGGTTACAATAATGTATCAATTTAGGCTTTTCATATTAAAGAAAGACAAGCACCAGTTTCTGGTTATTGTCCAGAGAGTCCCGCCAAGAGTGCACAAATGCAGCCTGTGTTCCAAAAACAAGACAGAACGTACGCGTATTTAAAATGGGCCGCGATTAATGCAACAGATGATAAGATGGCAACAGTTGTTCAAGTTTATCAGTATTTTATTGAAAACTGTGACTTTTACAAATTTTCGCCAGCTCCTCATGTGTGGAAGCGTGCAATAAGGAAAAAGTTATGTAGTGATCCATGTTTTTATTGTATTGATCCCGAATTTATTGGAGGGTATTGGTGTGTATCACCCGGTTTTTCCTGTATCTATGATCATGCAGACGGCAAATGGCGAAAAGTCGTGTTAAAACCAACAAAGAAATGACAGTCGCTGGCAAGCAATGCGCCAGCACCAGCACCAGCTTCCAATAATGGTCCCACCATCAGTGACAACCCTTGCTGTCTGTCCACGCACGGATACCTGCAGCCTGAGCCGGATTTCGCGTGCAGTTTCGAGCAAGCTTGCATGTACCTAAGCGATTTCCAGTCTCATCAGCTGACTACATGTGTAGTAGTCCCGCTGCCAACTGTCAACGTGTATGATCAAGAATACTGGACTAGCAGTGACCCGGCGCCGGCACCAGCTGAATGGGAAATTCTATGGTGAGTAATGTTGCCGTATTTTTTTCTGTTTTTTTTTATTTTGAAAATATCAATATTGGTTCGATTCAAAAGTCAAGCGATTCTCCTGTAAGCAACATCATTGGCTGAGTGGCTTCTACAGTACTGCAGATATTGAACAATTGGTGGAACGCAAGGCGCATGCGCATTGGAACCTTCTTGAAATGCATATGTGTGTCATCACATCGACGGTAGGCGCATGCACATGTGAACAGGAGATGCCCCCCGATAAAATTATTGGTGGGACTGACTGGGAACTTCTTTAGGGGACTGACCATTACAGTAAAACTTTTCTGTTTGTTTCTCCTCAGAAAAGAAAACTGCAAATGGAGGGATTTCGATGGATAATATCGCTTTGTGTAACAATGACTGCACATTGCTGAATCGGATTTAAAAAACCACGTACCGGAGTTTACAGTTTAGTGGCCATTGTTATTGATTAGGATAGAATACCTGAAACAGTATGCTGATGTTTTTCGAGCTTACAGTATACAATACTTTTTTATACTGCACCGACACACTTTATTCGAGCAAATACCCAGTATGTACCTGACAGATACCTGGAATGCGCCGCTCCTCACCTCTGACAAGCCTCGTTGCGTTTGCCTTCCCAGCCTGGGTTCATGCCTGGCTGATGGGCGGCTGATCTGTTAAATGATAATGATTAGGATTTAATAGGCTGCAATGCTTCGCGTGTCTACCAGATGGCATAAATTCATGAATTGTAATGCAGTATATATATATATATACTGTGCAGTATTGCAGCCAGCGGGAATAAAATGCTTCAATCCTTGCTGGAAAATAACCCAATGCACTCGGGCAGAAAACAGTCACAAACCTCAATAGACCCGGGTATACCCGAATTCGTGGGACTAGCCGAGCTCGAATAAAGTGTGTCGCCAGTGTATATACTGTATAATAAACCCGAAAAAATAAAAAGTATGTATTTATTCTATATGTATTACAGTACATACAGTATGTGTCTTCTATACAGTACCAGTACATACAGTACTGTACAGTACAGTATGTGTCTTCTATTTTTTTTAATACTCTTGTGATGTGCAGTACTGAGCATGCCTACAGTATACAGTACAGTATGCCTGGACAGTAGTGTACATTCTAGAAACACTGTATTTTGTTACAGTATCAAAGGAGCCAACGGAACAATTTAAAACAAATCAACATGCTCTTTTATTGGTGGAGTAAGTACAAAAACATTTATTTACAAATACTGTACAATGTAAAAACATTTTAAGTGAACAGCAATTCAAAACATCAACAGGTGTATGGTTTACTGCTAGTGAAAACATTTATGTACAGAAAGTCAAAACATTTACAGTCAGTCAGTATGGTTTAGAGTCACATGTTGGTATTAAAAACAATTCTTTATTCATTAAAGATACAAAACGCAATATCTCCTTTATTAAAGTACAGCAAGTAAAAACATTTACAGTAGGATGGTGTGCAGAAAAGTCAGTCAGGCCTACACAACTACAGTCCTCGATGGCTGCAAACAGGCCCGGTTTTCAGGATAATCTTTGAAAACCGGGCCTGTTTGCGGACCTCGGGGACTGGAATTTTGCAGGTTTTGTGTACAGTAAATAAAAACATTTACAGTACAGCACAACAGTATGGTCTTACCTGTTATTAAAAAAAATTATTCATACAGTAAAATATACAAAACGCAACATCTCCTTTATTAAAGTACAGCAGGTCAAAACATGTAGAGTTCAGCACAACAGTAAGGTCTTACCTGTTATTAAAAAAAAATCTTTATTCATAAAATATACAAAACGCAACATCTCCTTTATTAAAGAACGGCAAGTCAAAACATTTACAGTGGGATGGTGTGGAGAACAGTCAGTCAGGCCTGCACAACTACATTGCTCGAGACCCGCAAACAGGCCCGGTTTTCAGGACAGCCTTGAAAACCGGGCCTGTTTGCAGCCCTCAGGGACTGGAACAAAACAATTACCAAACATTTACAACAGTTGAACACTCACGCAATTGCGTACCCCACCAGATTGTCCTTCCATGGCCGATGCCATACATGGCGCAAAATGCCATTAATGCTGTCTCGAACGCCTTTCATTACAGGACCTGTAATTGAAAAATAGCGCCGCAATTCATCCAGAATGGTCTTTCTTAAATTGTCAGGAAGCACCCTTTTTTCGCGATTTCCTTCGTAGTTCACTTTGAAGGCCCCCTCGCAGTACACCAAGTAGGACACGTGGTGCTTAAAAATTAACATGGCATACTTGTGGGGCACACCAGCACTCATCACCCTATACTTCTCCCTGAGTGCCGGTGGCATATCGCGCAGGATGATGTCGGGCACCGTATCGATGCAAGCGAATGTAGGTGTTCTTCTGTGAGCGGGTGTGCTTGTGGCGGTGAGCGAGGGTAGGTTGTCTGGGAGGAAGCTTTCCTCCTGTCTTGGTTGCCGTGTTGTTTCCTGTCATGGTCTTGACGGGGTTGTCATGTTATCCTCGTCAACGGCATACGTGTACACAAATTCTTCTGGTGGAGGGGGTGCGCTTGGTGATGGAAGGTGGTGGATGCTCCCATTCATCACATCCATGCCACCCTCCTGCTCCGGCGTCGGGGATACAGGGACATGAACACCGAGCAAATTATGTATCCCCGCTATGTCAGTCTCTATCTTCTCCATCCGTCGATCCATCTTCTGCATCCGTTGATGCATATTTAGCATCCGTTGATCCATATTTTGGATGGTCTAAAGAAGCAGATCTATCTTTGCCAGCACAATAGAGTTCCCGGGGATATCCATACTTATCCCATTCAGCATCCGGTCTAACGAGCTGCTTCTTGTGCATGGCATGCTGTGGACATCTGGGTGGATGGGTGCTACGAAAGATGAGATGGGGGTTCCATGAGAGAAGCGACAGTGTCGCCGAAGAAGGGTGGAGGAGGTGACCTGTGGATATCCGGGAGAGGAGAAGCGGCAGCGTCATCGAAGAGGGATGGAGAAAGTGACCTCTGGATTTCCGGGCGAGAAGCGTCAGAGTCGTCTAAGCGCATAAGAGAAAGTGACCCGTGGATTTCAGAGGCACCAGCGGCAGCGTTGTGGACGAGTAGTGGAGAAGATGGGCTGAAGATATCTGGGAGAGCAGCGGCAGAGTCGTCGAAGCGTATTGGAGGAAGTAGTCTGCGGGTTCAATGGGTTGGCTGCCACTTGTTTTGCGTTGAGTGTACATCACCATATTTCTTCTTGACATAATAAGGCTATTAAAACCATTAGCCTTTGGAGTCAGCAGAAGGTTTTCTTTATTTTCCTTAGCCTGTCGCTTTGGCCTTGGCGTGGAAACGGCTGCCGCCTTTCACTTTTTCTGTGTGTCAGGCACGGCAGAGGCGCGTGGCTTCCTGCTTCCGTAGAATCGGGGTTGATCCATTGAAGCAGATGGCACAATGCAGTATCTGGACATGGGCAAGTTCAGATAAAGATCATCGAGTGGTGAGTTATGCAAAGTGTGTAACCTTTTATGCATGGCGACGAGGTACAGGTGTTGAAAGTGGGCATACTCGGAGTCATTAACGTATAAATACACCATCCATTTTGTGGATTCACTGCACATTGAATACACATCGACTAAACATCGAATATACATTCTTGTGTTTGTATTTCTTTCTACTCGCAGCAATGCCTGTTAAAAAGATTTCAAAGGATCTCAGCATGAGAATTAAGGAGATGTACACGATTGGACACCGAATTGCAGATATCCAACGCTGGTTAGCTGCTTCTGGTGTCAAAAGGACACCAAGGGTAACTAACGCGTAAATATATTTATATAACTAAATGTATTTATTTTTTTATAAAATATTGTACTGTAGATCTACTAGTGTACTGTAATAGTGTACTGTACAGTAGATTTACTGTATCTAATTTTTAAAGTTATTTCGGTATATTTATACAGTATAGCAACGGTATATGTATAGCTTTTATATTGCTGCATATTAATAGAACAATATATTGTGTACTGTGGATCTACTGTATCTAATTTTATAGTTATTTCGGTGTATTTATATAGCAACAGTATATACTGTATATTGTTTATATTGCTGCATATTAATAGAACACTATATTTTGTACTGTAGATCTACTGTATCTAATATTTTAGTTATTTCGGTATATTTATATTACAACAGTATATATATTTTTGATATTGCTGCATATTAATAGAACAATATCTCATTGTATACTATTTCTACACCAAATGATGTGCTGTGCTTGTGGCCTACTGCACTGTAACTTACCGGATTGTTTTTCTGTACATTGTAAGGAGACAACTCTTCTGGTCGACGAAATAAGTGAGGAGAATGATGAGAAGAGTGCATTAAAGGTCAAATACACTCTGCAGGAAAATCCCAATCTGACTGTATCCGAGACCAGCATAAGGAAGATGAGACGCAGAATTGAATGGAAATATGGACGTGTGAGGTTAGTACTGGACAGTACAGGAGGTAAAAGTGTTGTTTAAGAAACAGTACTGTACCACTAAAATTATTTATTCCTTGTCATTACAGAGCGTAGCCCATGATAAGGGACGTTAACAAAATCAAGAGAGTGGTCCAGGCCCAGGCATGGATCGACAGTGGAAAAACTTTCCAGGATTGCATCTTCACTGACGAGTCTACTGTATCGCTGGAGAGATTTGCCACCTTTGCATTCCACAAAGAAGGTCGCATTTCTATGAAGCCATGGCCAAAAAACCCAGTTAAGATGCATGTGTGGGGTGCCATCTCTAGGCGTGGACCAGGATGCATTGTCATCTTTGAAGGTAATATATATAAAATATAATGGAGCCTTATGCACTGTACTGTACTAGTGTGCAGTTTTTGAGCACTTTTCTTTTCTTGCTATAGGAATCATGAATAAAGCTTTCATCCAAGACAAAATTGTGCCTGAGATTGTGGAATACATCAAACGCGAGTTCCCGGATGGTCACCGTTTCTACCAGGACAACGATCCGAAGCACACCGCGTCAACAGCGCATATCCTTGAGCGCGGTATCAACTGGGTGAAGATGCCAGCGGAG
This sequence comes from Ascaphus truei, assembly GCF_040206685.1. Classification (NCBI taxonomy): domain Eukaryota; kingdom Metazoa; phylum Chordata; class Amphibia; order Anura; family Ascaphidae; genus Ascaphus; species Ascaphus truei. The sequence continues at coordinate 280,353,652 of NC_134484.1, read as the reverse complement.
TAAGTGTGGTAACCGTCCATTTTTTTCCCACTGTCTTTACTGTGTACTGTATCTCTTAAACTAATTGTCCTTTTTTTCCAATGACAGATCGCCAGACTTCAATCCGATCGAAACGGTCTGGCATCAGCTGAAGGACCATATCCGAAAAGTCGTGAAACCCTCCAAAAAGGATGAGTTGGCGAAAGGCATACTGAGTTTTTGGAACGATGTACTCACCGTGGAACGCTGCAATAAATATATTGACCATATTGCGACTGTGTTGCCCATTGTGATCGTGCGTAATGGGCAAGCATCAGGAAGGTAGCATGGTATTCTGAAGTACTGTACTGTAGTATTGTAAGTACAGTATGATACAGGTAAGTATGGCACAGATTTTTTCTTTCCTTGTATAGTAGTCAGAGTATACAGTAGTTCCAGTATAGACTAGTTTGACAGAACTACTGTACCTGCATACTGTAGTCCAATATGGAGTAGCTATACAGTACACTATGCCATAATACAGTATGCACCTACTGTACAGTACAGTAACTGCTCAATTTATTTATTTCCAGAGAGAGCAGCACCAGCCATCTAGTTACAAATTATTTAACAGTAGTCAGAGTATACAGTAGTTCCAGTATGGACTTTTTTGACAGTGCTAACAGCGTACTGTAGTCCAATCTGGAGTAGCTACAGTATACAGTACACAATGCCATAATACAGTACAGTATGCACCTAACTGCTCAATTTTTTTCTTTCCAGAGAGAGCAGGACCAGCCATCTGGTTCCAAACTATTTAACAGTAGTCACAGTATACAGTAGTTCCAGTATAGACTAGTTTAAAAGTACTACTCAGCACACAATGCCATAATACAGTACGCACATAACTGCACTATTTTTTTGTTTTCTTGTCTTTTCAGGAAAAAAGGATGGACTGGGAGAAAGGGGGGGTTTCGTGTACAGTCTAAACTGTTTGTACAGTCAAGTGTACAGTATCTAAACAGCAGTAATAATGTACACAAAACCTCTCCTCTCTCAATGAACTACTGTACTGTACACAGAATGAGGAAGAAGATAAAGACGGAAAAAATTATGTTACTATATATATATATAATCAAAGGCTCCTTACCAGGCAGACCAGAGAATCCAGGGAATCCAAAGCAGGCACAGCAAGGAAGATACAGAACACTTGTTTGCAAAAAGAATTTTATTAGTGAAGCAGGCACAGGTGTTTTGTGCCTGCTTCACTAATACAATTCTTTTTGCAAACAAGTGTGCTGTCTCTTCCTTGCTGTGCCTACTTTGGATTCCCTGGATTCTCTGGTCTGCCTGGTAAGGAGCCTTTGATTATATTTATTCATATGGGACTAAGCACCTGACTTCATCTGTATGTGTGTGCCATCTGCTCTGTTACCTATATATATATTTTAAATAATATTATTATCAATGTGCATTATTCATGTTTATCCACCGGCCCTCAATTTCCATCTGACTGATGAACTTCATAAAGACTGCATTATGTATTATTCATGATTATTTTTATATTTGTATTTTTTGGTTCCTGATAAAATAAAATAAATATTTATTTACATTCATGCTAATCATAATCATTGACAACAACCCTTCCCCCCACACCTACAGTACACCAAAGAAAAAGAATGAATGACAAAACAACATGAATCAGTGAATGGTTTTTTAACTCTCAATTCTCACAGTGCTGTGCAAATCAGATTTACATATCAAATTCGAGTAGGAATTTTTCCAAAGCGTTACCGCAAACAAAGCCTCAAAGGGTTGGAAGGGGGGGGGGGGTTGGGTGAGTCATGCGCAGTAATCAGGTCACTCATGCAAGCATGCAGTGGTGGGTGAAGTTACAGGCGCATGCACAGTAATCAACTAGCCCCATCCCAAAGAGGATTACACGCAGGCGCATAGAGAGGTTATGCTCTGCTAGGGACTGATTAAAAACACAATTACAAGCTTCAGAAAATGAATGATTTTGTGGAGGTGGAAAGGTGGGATAGATTCCCAAAAGCAGCGCTTCAGCAGATGAGATGCACCAATAAATGGTATATATTTATGACCAAGATACGGAGAGGTATATTGCAATTGTAGGAGTATTGGACCCAGTGCAAACGCAGGAGTGTGTCATAAGAAATAATGTCTTTTAGTGAGGGACTGTTCAATGCCTTATGGCACCTCACAAGACTAACAGAAACTCTTACCTGCTGCACTGTAACCGGTCTGCAACTCCCCTTGAATCCATTGATGAGGAGATACAATACTCACTTACTTGATGCCTTCTCCATAGGTGCGTGCATCACACAGAATAGATACACAGAAACTTGAAATCCAGAGATTTACAGCAGAGCACAGCTGAAGAATGGGGCCAGCACCAGCAATGAAAGGTTAAAAGTATATATTTATTGAAACATGGTATGAACGGGGGGGAGACAGAACACACTCTGACGCGTTTCAGGCTATGCAGCCCTTTATCAAAGAGTACGATCGCGTCTCACAATCCCGCAGTTATGAAGGGGATTCCCCGCCTCCATTACCCAGTGATGCCGCCCGGTTTTGGCGCGAACGCTACCATACACTGCTATTGGCTGAAACAGACTTCCAATCAGAAAGCTGATTCGGAAGGTGCGTCTGAGGGGGGGGGGCTAAGGTCTCCCGTTCAGCTGCGGGAGTGAAAGAGAAGACGAGGAATAAAACACAAAGTTAAAATGTACAAAACAACAACGTATAACATATATATTCTAATTGTATGCGCAATTGGTTCATTGTATGGATGTGAACAGGACATGAAATATGATTTGCTTGTTGATTAATCATGAATAGAGTATAATCTTAATGCATTGTATAGGGTTAGCCCTTATGTCATATATAATACATTATATAGAGTTAACCCTTATATCATATGTGGTAAATAACAGTATCAAGTAGAAAATGATATAACCAATACATTTCAAGATAATAGTCTTCATGTATGACAATTTACATTATTAAGAGACAATGTTTGTACTAATCTCCAGCATCTGTACAGAATAGTAGGTTATATTTGATGAACCCTAAATAAGGAAGAACTGATAAGTAAGGATAAATGAATGGAGGGGAGGGGAGAGGGGAGAGGGGTGGGGGGCGTGGGAGGGGGGAGGGGGGGTGTGGAGACACAAAGGGATGTATGCATGTAAAAATATGGATATACATAGTGTGAAGAGAACCACAAACACAAAATAAACATATTTATAAAATAATTAATCATAATATATATTTTATATCTTTCAATTTATGGATGTAAATTTATGCATAAGTATAATACAAAATATGATTAGTTTAAAAAATGTTTGAGTTCCCAGTCCTGGTTCATGCCCCTGGGTGCCAATGTCCCAAGGGCATAAATCCAGAACATCTCCCTGCGATTTAGCAAAGCTTCTCTATCACCTCCCCTGACATGGGCCTGAATATACTCAAGGGCACTAAACGAAAATGATGCTAATGTTCCTAAGGGGCAGTGATTAAAATGTCGGGCGACAGGGAATCTATCGTCACGTTTTTTGATACTCCTAATGTGCTCATTTATTTGAATTTTGAGTGGTCTAATGGTACGACCTACGTAACCACTCCCACAAGGACAACTGATTAAATACACCACAAAATTAGTGTTACATGTTAGAAATGTTTCAATACGATAGATTTGATTGGTGTGTATATTCCTAATAGATTTGCGTTCTTTAGCGTATTTGCAAGTGTTACAGTTTCCACACTTGAAGAATCCCTTTGGTAGTTTATTAGTGTTCGTCTTAGTGGAACAAAAAAGACTAGGGGACACATGATTTCCAATGGTTTTAGCCTTTTTAAAGACTACTTTTATTACAAAGGGATTCTTCAAGTGTGGAAACTGTAACACTTGCAAATACGCTAAAGAACGCAAATCTATTAGGAATATACACACCAATCAAATCTATCGTATTGAAACATTTCTAACATGTAACATTAATTTTGTGGTGTATTTACTCAGTTGTCCTTGTGGGAGTGGTTACGTAGGTCGTACCATTAGAACACTCAAAATTCGAATAAATGAGCACATTAGGAGTATCAAAAAACGTGACGATAGATTCCCTGTCGCCCGACATTTTAATCACTGCCCCTTAGGAACATTAGCATCATTTTCATTTAGTGCCCTTGAGTATATTCAGGCCCATGTCAGGGGAGGTGATAGAGAAGCTTTGCTAAATCGCAGGGAGATGTTCTGGATTTATGCCCTTGGGACATTGGCACCCAGGGGCGTGAACCAGGACTGGGAACTCAAACATTTTTTAAACTAATCATATTTAGTGCATATTTAAACTAATCATACTTATGCATAAATTTACATCCATAAATTGAAAGATATAAAATATATATTATGATTAATTATTTTATAAATATGTTTATTTTGTGTTTGTGGTCCTCTTCACACTATGTATATCCATATTTTTACATGCATACATCCCTTTGTGTCTCCACACCCCCCCTCCCCCCTCCCCCGCCCCCACCCTCCTCCTGTCTCCCCTCCCCTCCCCCCTTCCCTCCCCCCTCCCCCCCTGCCCCCCATTCATTTATCCTTACTTATCAGTTCTCCCTTATTTAGTGTTCATCAAATATAACCTACTATTCTGTACAGATGCTGGAGATTAGTACAAACATTGTCTCTTAATAATGTAAATTGTCATACATGAAGACTATTATCTTGAAATTTATTGGTTATATCATTTTCTACTTGATACTGTTATTTACCACATATGATATAAGGGTTAACTCTATATAATGTATTATATATGACATAAGGGCTAACCCTATACAATGCATTAAGATTATACTCTATTCATGATTAATCAACAAGCAAATCATATTTCATGTCCTGTTCACATCCATACAATGAATAAATTGCGCATACAATTAGAATATATATGTTATACGTTGTTGTTTTGTACATTTTAACTTTGTGTTTTATCCCTTGTCTTCTCTTTCACTCCCGCAGCTGAACGGGAGACCTTAGCCCCCCCCCCTCAGACGCACTTTCCGAATCAGCTTTCTGATTGGATGTCTGTTTCAGCCAATAGCAGTGTATGGTAGCGTTCGCGCCAAAACCGGGCGGCATCACTGGGTAATGGAGGCGGGGAATCCCCTTCATAACTGCGGGATTGTGAGACGCGATTGTACTCTTTGATAAAGGGCTGCATAGCCTGAAACGCGTCAGAGTGTGTTCTGTCTCCCCCCCGTTCATACCATGTTTCAATAAATATATACTTTTAACCTTTCATTGCTGGTGCTGGCCCCATTCTTCAGCTATGCTCCGCTGTAAATCTCTGGATTTCAAGACTCTGTGGAGGTGTCTGTCGATAAGAGTTTCAAATCCTTGAGAGAGCCTTGTGTGTGTGCGTGGGGGAGGGTAATGCATGAAGTATTAGCTGTGCAGCAGTTCAAAGAAATGATATAATTTCAAAAGGCAGTTCATCATAATAATTTGATCCCTACACCCCCAAATACAGTATGTAAAAAGCACACAAATCAACCATGTGCAGTCAAACGCACAGGGTCGCAGTCAAAAGCTAAAGCACAGATTGAATATCGTAATATCAAGATGGTTTTTGCAGGCTTGTGGAGAAAATAAAAATAAAAAAATTAGAATATTTTTTTTTTTTTGGTCACCCACTCAAGCAAGCAGTGGTGGGTGAAGTTACAGGCGCATGCGCAGTAATCAACTAGCTACCATCCCAAAGAGGATTACACGCAGGCGCATAGAGAGGTGATGCTCTCCTAGGGACTGATTAAAAACACATATTACAAGCTTCAGAAAATGAATGACTCTGTGGAGGTGTCTGTCGATAAGAGTTTCAAATCCTTGAGCGAGCCTTGTGTGTGTGTGGGGGGGATGGGGCTGCATGAAGGATTAGCTGTGCAGCAGTTCAAAGAAATGACATAATTTCAATAGGCAGTTCATCATAATAATTTGATCCCTACACCCCCAAATACAGTACGTAAGAAGCACACAAATCAACCATGTACAGTCAAACGCACAGGGTCACAGTGAAAAGCTACAGCACAGATTGAATATTGTAATATCAAGATGGTTTTTGCAGGCTTGTGGAGAAAAAAAATTAGAATAACATTTTTTTTGGTCACTTACTCAAGCAAGCAGTGGTGGGTGAAGTTACAGGCGCATGCGCAGTAATTACCTGCTGTCAAGCAGGAATGTGATTGAAACCAGAAAGACACAAGTTCAAAGGAATGGTACTGCACTGTTTTATGTACTGTACTGTATTATGTAATATAATAGTAACAGTATTGTAGTATGGTAAGTACAGGTACAGCAAGTACAGTATGATACAGGTAAGTATGGCACAGATTGTCTTTAATATGCACTTTACGTCACTGATTTTTTTATTTTATTTTCAGAGCTTGCTGCACTACAAATCTTGTTATAAAGTAGTTATACAGTAGTTATAATGTAGTATAGAGTTCCAGTATACAGTACAGTATACTGTACAATATACTGTAGTTACACAGTTACTGTGTACTGTATAGTATACAGTATCGTTTGACAGTAGTAACTGCATAGTCCAATATGTTGTAGTTATAGTGTAAGCAATGCCAATAAATACACTTTACTGCACTTATTTTTTCTTTTCTTTTCGGAGATGCTGAACTACAGAAGGAGGGGGGTATCATGTGTAAAATTAGTAAAATGTGTGTACAGTGTATCAACAGTCATAATTTACACAAAATCCACCCTCTCTCAATGAACTACAGAATGTAAAGTGGCCATGACGAAGAAGATAAAAACTGAAAATTTTTATTACTGTTTTTATTATGATAAATTTGTATTATTCATGAATATTTGTATTTTTCATTTTTCCATGATTATCCATTTTTATGATGTCAATGTCAGGTGCTGCTGAAGTGATGACAGGTGCTACCATTACAAAGAAGATAAAGATAGAATTTGTATTAGAAAGATAAAATTTGTATTATTCATGATTATTTGTATTTTTCATCCTGATAAAATAAAATAAAAATTTCTTTAACTTCTGTGAAAAGCGTGAATAAATAAGAGTCATCTGAGGATTATTTTGCAGAATAACAATTAAGTTTATTGCAGTGTACGGTGCACATGCAGGAGGCAGTTTCAAAATAAAACTCCCCCAATGACATGGTGGCATACAGGCTTTATTTATACACAAAATACTAAGCCCACGCCCCCTAAATGAGGTTGCTTGTGCGTCACTCCATAAGCATATAAGATAAACAAAATATGAACATGAACACATCGAGTTAATCGCATTATTATGGGATTCATATTAGAAATGAAATGACTCAGCTAATATTCCTTATACGGGCCGGTGACTTTTCCTCTACATACGGGACTTCATGGGCACCTCCCTCGGAAAGTGAGACAGTGTGTTATCTGTCTCTTATTTTCATAACATTGACTCTTTTCTCTTCTCTTCAAGGTTTTTTGTAGTTAGCTGTGCAGCTTATTATCACTTTAAAAATTGGAAGCAAAAATCTCTTTCAAAACATCCATTCTCATTCCTTTTCATTCAGACAAAACCTAAAATGGATACTGACTTAAAATGGCGGCTTAGATCCCAGTGCTGTTTATGTCAGACCTCCCCCCCTCCTTACATCATATTCTGACTTTGTTAGTTCCCTCCTTTTTATTCTTAAAACATGCTTTTGAGAATTAAGTTTATGATGTTAGTCCAGGGACACATAGACAGACTTGTATTGTATACTGGGGTGCTCCATCATCTGATACTGTTTGTATGTATACACTGGAGTGAAAGGGAGAGGGTGCTCCCCTCATGCTGTCATAGTCTCGTATGGCGCGGTGGCCCCCAACATGTATTTTGGAGTTGAATAACTGTGATCTGCATCTTCTTTCTTCAAGGGACTGCTGTTTCTGGCATCTGCAAAGAGTGGCATTAGATTGGGGGAGGGGGTCGCACATTTGTGGATCATACCTCTGCAACATGTGACACACACATATATGACAACAAGTAACACCCCCACACACACCAAAACATTCAAAAAATTTGCTCCATATGATCCAAGCCAAACACCTAACCCCAGAGTGTCCCATTCCATCCCATCCCATCTTCCTGTCTAAGCCTCTTTTGAATCTCTTCTATTTTATCTAGTTCATGCTGCACATGACACATAGAGAGTGATGAGTACTGCCAAAACACATACAAGAGCTTTCACAAGCCACGCTTCCAGGAAACAAATCCTCTCATCAAGGCTCAATTGTACATACATCTTAAATTTCTAACTTAATGCTACGACACACTTTATTCGAGCAAATGCCCAGTTTGTACCTGGCAGATACCTGGAATGCGCCGCTCCTCACCTCTGACAAGCCGCGTTGCGTTTGCCTTCCCAGCCACAGTTCATGCCTGGCAGACGGGGGCCTGATCTGTTAAATGATAATGATCAGGATTTAATAGGCTGCAATGCTTCGCGTGTCCACCAGATGGCATAAATTCATGAATTGTAATGCAGTATATATATATATACAGTACTGTATATACACAGTATATATATATATATATATATATATATATATATATATATATATATATATATATATATATATATATATATATATATATATATATATACTGTATAACAACAACCCCTATAAGCCCTAGCATACAGTACTGTACACATACAGTACTGTATATGCACATACATAAATGATACTACTGTATGGGCGGCGGGGGCGAGATGTGTTTGCAGTAGAGAGAGATCCGCTGCTCTCTCTCTGCGCAAACATCCGCACATTAAAAATTATTTGAAATACATTTTTATTGATAGTGTAGATGTGCAGGGGTTCTCTGGAGATGAACTGCGTTGTTTTCAGGTCTGGGAACCCCCTGCTCCCCGAGATACAGCCCCCTTTATGGGGTGCCGGTATCCCTCTGCTTGGTTTAAAGGGCCCGACCACGTGATCGCGGCCTGTAAACCAAGCAGAGCAGAGGGATACCGGCACCCCCTAAAGGGACCTGTATCTCGGGGAGCAGGGGTCCCCAGACCTGAAACCAGTGCGGTTCTGCTCTGGAGACCCTCTGCACATGTACAGTATCAATAAAACACATACAGTATAAAGTATAAATAAACACTCGTTCTTTACCTTAGCGGCTATGCGCTATGGTAAAGAAGCAGCATTTCTGTATTTTAATAATATTGTACAGTGAGCAGGGGGTTCCCTGAGCCAGAAATTAATGCTCAGGGACCCCCCCTGCTCCTGCTCAATATTATTAAAAATACAGAAATGCTGCTTCATTACCATAGCGGATAGCCGCTAAGGCAATGAAGGGGTTAACCCACCGTGCCCGCTTTATTGTGTGTAGTGGGGATGGGTGAGGGGGGTATTTGGCCCTTGGTGTGAGTTTAGGACTTGCGGGGGGTTGCGGGTGCACTTAACCCCTTCACGACCGTAGCAGTTAATACCGCTACGGTCATGAAGGGGTTAAGCCCTCCCGCTACCCCCCCGCAAGCCCTAAACAAGCACCGTTGGGGCTAATACCCCATTCACCCACCCCCGTAACCCACAATAAAAAAAATACACACACACAGCAGCCGCCAAAAAATAAATAAATAAATCTAAATAAATAAATGACAATAAATACATTTGAAATACATTTTTATTGATAGTGTAGATGTGCAGGGGGTCTCCAGAGCTGAACCGCGTTGGTTTTAGGTCTGGGAACCCCTTCCTCCCCGAGATACAGCCCCCTTTAGGGGGTGCCGGTATCCCTCTGCTTGGTTTAAAGGGCCCGACCACGTGATCGCGGCCTGTAAACCAAGCAGAGCAGAGGGATAACGGCACCCCCTAAAGGGGCCTGTATCTCGGGGAGCAGGGGGTCCCCAGACCTGAAACCAGTGCGGTTCTGCTCTGGAGACCCTCTGCACATGTACAGTATCAATAAAACACATACAGTATACAGTATAAATAAACACTCGTTCTTTACCTTAGCGGCTATGCGCTATGGTAAAGAAGCAGCATTTCTGTATTTTAATAATATTGTACAGTGAGCAGGGGGTTCCCTGAGCCAGAAATTAATGCTCAGGGACCCCCCCTGCTCCTGCTCAATATTATTAAAAATACAGAAATGCTGCTTCATTACCATAGCGGATAGCCGCTAAGGCAATGAAGGGGTTAACCCACCGTGCCCGCTTTATTGTGTGTAGTGGGGATGGGTGAGGGGGGTATTTGGCCCTTGGTGTGAGTTTAGGACTTGCGGGGGGTTGCGGGTGCACTTAACCCCTTCACGACCGTAGCAGTTAATACCGCTACGGTCATGAAGGGGTTAAGCCCTCCCGCTACCCCCCCGCAAGCCCTAAACAAGCACCGTTGGGGCTAATACCCCATTCACCCACCCCCGTAACCCACAATAAAAAAAATACACACACACAGCAGCCGCCAAAAAATAAATAAATAAATCTAAATAAATAAATGACAATAAATACATTTGAAATACATTTTTATTGATAGTGTAGATGTGCAGGGGGTCTCCAGAGCTGAACCGCGTTGGTTTTAGGTCTGGGAACCCCTTCCTCCCCGAGATACAGCCCCCTTTAGGGGGTGCCGGTATCCCTCTGCTTGGTTTAAAGGGCCCGACCACGTGATCGAGGCCTGTAAGCCAAGAAGAGCAGAGGGATACCGGCACCCCCTAAAGGGGCCTGTATCTCGGGGAGCAGGGGGTCCCCAGACCTGAAACCAGTGCAGTTCTTCTCTGGAGACCCTCTGCACATGTACAGTATCAATAAAACACATACAGTATATACAGTAAATTAACACTTGTTCTTTACCTTAGCGGCTATGCGCTATGGTAAAGAAGCAGCATTTCTGTATTTTTAATAATATTGTACAGTGAGCAGGGGGTTCCCTGAGATAGAAATTAATGCTCAGGGACCCCCCCTGCTCCTGCTCAATATTATTAAAAATACAGAAATGCTGCTTCATTACCATAGCGGATAGCCGCTAAGGCAATGAAGGGGTTAACCCACCGTGCCCGCTTTATTGTGTGTAGTGGGGATGGGTGAGGGGGGTATTTGGCCTTTGGTGTGAGTTTAGGACTTGCGGGGGGGTTGCGGGTGCACTTAACCCCTTCACGACCGTAGCAGTTAATACCGCTACGGTCATGACGGGGTTAAGCCCTCCCGCTACCCCCCCGCAAGCCCTAAACAAGCACCGTTGGGGCTAATACCCCATTCACCCACCCCCGCTACCCACAATAAATAAAATACACACACACAGCAGCCGCCAAAAAATAAATAAATAAATCTAAATAAATAAATGACAATAAATACATTTGAAATACATTTTTATTGATAGTGTAGATGTGCAGGGGGTCTCCGAAGCTGAACCGCGTTGGTTTGAGGCCTGGGAACCACCTGCTCCCCGAGATACAGCCCCCTTTAGGGGGTGCCGGTATACCTCTGCTTGGTTTAAAGGGCCCGACCACGTGATCGCGGCCTGTAAACCAAGCAGAGCAGAGGGATAACGGCACCCCCTAAAGGGGCCTGTATCTCGGGGAGCAGGGGGTCCCCAGACCTGAAACCAGTGCGGTTCTGCTCTGGAGACCCTCTGCACATGTACAGTATCAATAAAACACATACAGTATACAGTATAAATAAACACTCGTTCTTTACCTTAGCGGCTATGCGCTATGGTAAAGAAGCAGCATTTCTGTATTTTAATAATATTGTACAGTGAGCAGGGGGTTCCCTGAGCCAGAAATTAATGCTCAGGGACCCCCCCTGCTCCTGCTCAATATTATTAAAAATACAGAAATGCTGCTTCATTACCATAACGGATAGCCGCTAAGGCAATGAAGGGGTTAACCCACCGTGCCCATTTTATTGTGTCTAGTGGGGATGGGTGAGGGGGGTATTTGGCCCTTTGTGTGAGTTTAGGACTTGCGGGGGGGTTGCGGGTGCACTTAACCCCTTCACGACCGTAGCAGTTAATACCGCTATGGTCATGAAGGGTTTAAGCCCTCCCGCTACCCCCCCGCAAGCCCTAAACAAGCACCGTTTGGGCTAATACCCCATTCACCCACCCCGCTACCCACAATAAAAAAAATACACACACACAGCAGCCCCACAATTAATAAATAAATCTAAATAAATAAATAAATACATGAAGAGAAATAAATATATACTGTATATATATACTGGATATAAATACAGTATATATATAATAACAATCCCTATACATATACAGTATATACTGTGTATATATATACACTGTATACACATATATACAAGATTTATCCTTTTACATACAGGGTTCATAACGCAGTCCCACGCTAGTCCCCGGTGGGCTGGCAGGGCACCTGGACAGACCTACAGTTTAAAACCAGAGACATAACATAAAACACACACAGACAAAGCTCAGTGCACATCCAGAAAAACTTATATACGGTACAGTGCCTAAATATACATGTATAAATAACTAATAAATAAAATGGTCTTTTAGTTTAACATTTTGGCCAAATTGTTGTAAGCCAACAAATGATGTTGTATTAAAAGCTGGATTAGATGTGTTTTAAATTATTTTGTGTACTGTATTCTGCTACTGTATGCTTTATTGTGAGTTTAAAGTATTTTAAAATTAGATAGATGTATTCCTTGGTATTGTATTGTGTGTTTGAGGAAGGTCAGGGATAGGCTTGGTTTGTAAAGGTTGTATTTTTGTCGGTACTTATATTTTTTCAAAGGCTTAATTGTTCTGCTCTAGGCGTGAATTTGTTAATGGTTTTATTGTTCGGGATCTACTGTAGTGTGAATTGTTTAGGGATGTAAATAATGATTGCTAATTGAGTTTTGTTTACTTGCAGAATGTATATGGTGCATAGATATGTAGGCATCATTTATATTGGAATGTAAGTTGTTTAATGGCTTTTCAGAGGTTTAGTGATAATTTAGATTGAGAGATCAGTTATGAATATTAAAGGAAATTGATTTTAATTTAGTGTGTATGTATGGAGAAGTGTTTGGTTGTAGGACAGTGCTTTTGATAACCCTTCTACATTTATTTGTACTGTATATTGGTTTATCATGGGTGTGTATATAACGTGTGTGTGTATATATGTATATATGTGTGTATAGTATATATATATATACTGTATATATCTCTCTCTCTCTCTTTCTCTCTGTCTCTCTGTATATATATACAGTATATATATATAGTTGCATGATGAAGCCACAGTACAAATTCATGGGTGAGGGTGGGTATTGGGCCTGTGTGGCTTAACCCCTTAATCACCTTTGCGGTTATTATCTGATAAGGTGTTTAAGGGGTTAATTGATATCTGAATGTAATTGCAATGTATTGGCTTTTGATTTTTGTTTACTTGGTTGTAGGGCAGTATGCTTTTGATAACCCTTCTACATTTATTTGTACTGTATATTGGTGTATCATGGGTGTGTATATAACGTGTGTATATAGATATATATATATATATACTGTATATATCTCTCTCTCTGTCTCTCTGTATATATATACAGTATATATATATATATATATATATATAGTTGCATGATGAAGCCACAGTACAAATTCATGGGTGAAGGCTGGGTATCGGGCCTGTGTGGCTTAACCCCTTAATCACCTTTGCTGTTATTATCTGATAAGGTGTTTAAGGGGTTAATTGATATCTGAATGTAATTGCAATGTATTGGCTTTGTATTTGCTATGTATGTTGTGGACAAGACAAGGATTTTGCTGGCAACGGACACTTCGTATTGATGAGGTCAGTAGTACTTTATTTAATTTGTATATGCTAGTTAATGTTTTTAATAATGGGCAATTAATCTATTATCCATATCTGGATAATAGTTATTTTGCACATTATTGTACTGTAGGTGTTGGGGGGGAGGGTGTATGTATTGAATGTATAGGCCAGGTTTATTTTTTTTACATCCAGGTTTGATTCAGTGGTTTTGCGTGTGGCCTATGGAGACCACCTGTGGGTATCCTCGGGTATCCTAAAGGGTAGCAGGCTGGTGGTTCCACGGGTGACACATGCGGGGATGACGATGTGTGGTCCCACTTCTGTGGGGGCACCTCCGACCCATAGTCTGCGGGCATGACGATGTGTGGTCCCACTTCTGTGGGGGCACCTCCGACCCGTAGGTGCGGGGATGATGATGTGTGGTCCCACTTCTGTGGGGGCGCCGCGGACCCGTAGTGAGCACCTGTGAGTTCCCCTGACCCCCATGGGAACCACCCGAGGCCCCGCAGACACCTGTGGGTTTGACCCGGGGCTCCCAGACATCCTTGGGCCTACCGTGGGGACCCAATTGTGGCCCACGGTGACCCAAGGAGACCACCTGAGGGCCATGGTGCTGGCAGGATCCACCAGCAGGCCTCCAGAACCTGTGGAATGCTGCTGGTAAACTGTAGGTCTGTCCAGGTGCCCTGCCAGCCCACCGGGGACTAGCATGGGACTGCGTTATGAACCCTGTATGTAAAAGGATACATCTTGTATTTATGGGGGGGCACAGGGTGTGGGTAATGTATTTAATAAATATAATGCTGTTTATTGTGGGTCATTGTACTGTTTTTATTGTGGGTACTGGGGGTGGAGTGTTTCCCCAATGGTATGTGGGTAGGCCTCCCTTGTGGGTACTGACTGGGTGGTTAGGCCTCACGGGGGGGGGTTAGTGTGGGAGGGTATGTAGGCATCCCGAGTGGTGGGTGAGGGTGGGTTAACCCCTTCATGACTGTAGCGGTTAATAACCGCTATGGTGATTAAGGGGTTAGGGGACATTACTTTGTATGTTTTAATTTTTGTGTCTGTTTTGCAGAAGCGGAGGGGCCATGGCCAGGATGGGGTGGGGTAATGGTATGTGGGTAGGGGGTGAGGGTGGTTAGCAATGCAGGGAGGGAGATTTACTGGTAACAGAAACATATATCTCCCTTCAGTGTAATCTGTTTAAAGCCCCCTCCCCCCTAATGTGTGTTTCTGTAAAATCTCTCTCCCTTCAGTGTTATCTGTTTAACAGAAACATTAGGGGGGAGGGTGCTTTAGGCCTTTACATCTCTCTCCCTTCAGTGTAATCTGTTTAACAGAAACATTAGGGGGGAGGTGGCTTTAGGCCTTTACATCTCTCTCCCTTCAGTGTAATCTGTTTAACAGAAACATTAGGGGGGAGGGGGCTTTAGGCCTTTACATCTCTCTCCCTTCAGTGTAATCTGTTTAACAGAAACATTAGAGGGGAGGGGGCTTTAGGCCTTTACATCTCTCTGCCTTCAGTGTAATCTGTTAAACAGAAACATTAGGGGGGAGGGGGCTTTAAACAGATTACACTGAAGGCAGGGAGATACAGGGAATGTACTGCATTGTTCATCATATACATTGCAATGCTGTGTATAAAGTATAAGTTTTTTATACAATTAGATAGATGTAATCCTTGGTATTGTAAGGGTTAGCTTTGGTTTTAAATTGTGTTTTCTGGTTGGTACTTACAGTATTTATTGATTTTGTTTACTTGATTGGTTAAAATAGTTGACTTGTTTGGAAGTGTTTGTATTTACTGGTAGAGTAGCTTGCAATTATATTGTTAACATTCATTTGCAGAATGTATATGGTGCATAGATTTTATGCATCATTTATACAATGTAAATGCAATGTACTGTGTGGATTGGAATGTTATGTTTATATTGTAAAATCAGTTAGGATTATTAAATGGATTATTAATTATTGTCTGTATAGAGAAGCGTTATCTGTAGGACAGTATGAGTATATATATATATATATATATATATATATATATATATATATATATATATATATATATATATATATATATATATATATATATATATTTATACAGTGTATATATATATATATATACACAGTATATACTGTATATGTATAGGGATTGTTATTATATATATATACTGTATATACACTGGCGACACACTTTATTCGAGCTCGGCTAGTCCCACGAATTCGGGTATACCCGGGTGTATTGAGGTTTCTGACTGTTTTCAGCCCGAGTGCATTGGGTTATTTTCCAGGCAGGGATTGAAGCATTTTATTCCCGCTGGCTGCAATACTGCACAGTATATATATATATATACTGCATTACAATTCATGAATTTATGCCATCTGGTAGACACGCGAAGCATTGCAGCCTATTAAATCCTAATCATTATCATTTAACAGATCAGCCGCCCGTCAGCCAGGCCAGGCATGAACCCAGGCTGGGAAGGCAAACGCAACGGGGCTTGTCAGAGGTGAGGAGTATTTGCTCGAAAAAAGTGTGTCGGTGCAGTATATCCAGTATATATATACAGTACATATTTATTTCTCTTCATGTATTTATTTATTTATTTAGATTTATTTATTAATTGTGGGGCTGCTGTGTGTGTGTATTTTTTTTATTGTGGGTAGCGGGGGTGGGTGAATGGGGTATTAGCCCCAACGGTGCTTGTTTAGGGCTTGTGGGGGGGTAGCGGGAGTTCTTAACCCCTTCATGACCGTAGCGGTATTAACTGCTACGGTCGTGAAGGTGTTAAGTGCACCCGCAACCCCCCCGCAAGTCCTAACCTCACACCAAGGGCCAAATACCCCCCTCACCCATCCCCACTACACACAATAAAGCGGGCACGGTTGGTTAACCTCTTCATTGCCTTAGCGGCTATCCGCTATGGTAATGAAGCAGCATTTCTGTATTTTTAATAATATTGAGCAGGAGCAGGGGGGTTCCTGAGCATTAATTTCTGGCTCAGGGAACCCCCTGTTCACTGTACAATATTATTAAAATACAGAAATGCTGCTTCTTTACCATAGCGCATAGCCGCTAAGGTAAAGAACGAGTGTTTATTTATACTATATACTGTATGTGTTTTATTGATACTGTACATGTGCAGAGAGTCTCCAGAGCAGAACCGCATTGGTTTCAGGTCTGGGGACCCCCTGCTCCCCGAGATACAGGCCCCTTTAGGGGGTGCCGGTATCCCTCTGCTCTGCTTGGTTTACAGGCCGCGATCACGTGGTCGGGCCCTTTAAACCAAGCAGAGGGATACCGGCACCCCCTAAAGGGGGCTGTATCTCGGGGAGCAGGGGGTTCCCAGACCTGAAACCAACGCGGTTCAGCTCCGGAGACCCCCTGCACATCTACACTATCAATAAAAATGTATTTCAAATGTTTTTATTGTCATTTATTTATTTATTTATTTAGATTTATTTATTTATTTTTTGGCGGCTGCTGTGTGTATTTTTTTTATTGTGGGTAGCGGGGGTGGGTGAATGGGGTATTAGCCCCAACGGTGCTTGTTTAGGGCTTGTGGGGGGGTAGCGGGAGGGCTTAACCCCTTCATGACCGTAGCGGTATTAACTGCTATGGTCGTGAAGGGGTTAAGTGCACCCGCAACCCCCCCGCAAGTCCTAAACTCACACCAAGGGCCAAATACCCCCTTCACCCACCCCCGCTACCCACAATAAAGCGGGCACGGTGGGTTAACCCCTTCATTGCCTTAGCGGCTATACGCTATGGCAATGAAGCAGCATTTCTGTACTTTTAATAATATTGTGCAGGAGCAGGGGTTCCCCTGAGTTTAGATTTCTGGCTCAGGGAAACCCCTGCTCACTGTACAATATTATTAAAAATACAGAAATGCTGCTTCTTTACCTATAGCGCATAGCCGCTAAGGTAAAGAACGAGTGTTTATTTACTGTATATACTGTATGTGTTTTATTTATACTGTACATGTGCAGAGGGTCTCCAGAGCAGAACCGCACTGGTTTCAGGTATGGGGACCCCCTGCTCCCCAAGATACAGGCCCTTTTAGGGGGTGCCGGTATCCCTTTGCTCTGCTTGGTTTACAGGCCGCGATCACGTGGTCGGGCCCTTTAAACCAAGCAGAGGGATACCGGCACCCCCTAAAGGGGGCTGTATCTCGGGGAGCAGGGGGTTCCCATACCTGAAACCAAAGCGGTTCAGCTCCTAAGACCCCCTGCACATCTACACTATCAATAAAAATGTATTTCAAATGTATTTATTGTAATTTATTTATTTAGATTTATTTATTTATTTATTGGCGGCTGCTGTGTGTGTGTATTTTTTTATTGTGGGTAGCGGTGGTGGGTGAATGGGGTATTACCCCCAACGGTGCTTTTTTTGGGCTTGCGGGTGGGTAGCGGGAGGGCTTAACCCCGTCATGACCGTAGCGGTATTTACTGCTACGGTCGTGAAGGGGTTAAGTGCACCCGCAACCCCCCCGCAAGTCCTAAACTCACACCAAGGGTCAAATACCCCCTTCACCCATCCCCGCTACCCACAATAAAGCGGGCACGGTGGGTTAACCCCTTCATTGCCTTAGCGGCTATACGCTATTGCAATGAAGCAGCATTTCTGTACTTTTAATAATATTGTGCAGGAGCAGGGGGTCCCCTGAGTTTAGATTTCTGGCTCAGGGAACCCCCTGCTCACTGTACAATATTATTAAAAATACAGAAATGCTGCTTCTTTACCTATAGCGCATAGCCGCTAAGGTAAAGAACGAGTGTTTATTTAATGTATATACTGTATGTGTTTTATTTATACTGTACATGTGCAGAGGGTCTCCAGAGCAGAACTGCACTGGTTTCAGGTCTGGGACCCCCTGCTCCCCGAGATACAGGCCCCTTTAGGAGGTGCCGTTATCCCTCTGCTCTGCTTGGTTTACAGGCCGCGATCATGTGGTCGGGCCCTTTAAACCAAGCAGAGGGATACCGGCACCCCCTAAAGGGGACTGTATCTCGGGGAGCAGAGGGTTCCCTGACCTGAAACCAACGCGGTTCAGCTCCCGAGACCCCCTGCACATCTACACTATAAATAAAAATGTATGTAAAATAATTTTTAATGTGTCGCTGTTTGCGCAGAGAGAGCAGCGGATCTCTCTCTGCTGCAAACACATCTCGCCCACAGTATGTGCATATACAGTACTGTATGTGTACAGTACTGTATGTTAGGGGTTATAGGGGCTGTTGTTATACAGTATATATATATATATATATATATATATATACAGTATATATACTTCATTACAATTCACTATAGGGGACGGCTTCAAGAGAACAGCTCGCAAGCGCCCTCATGTGTTTTTACACGGCATTGCAGTATTGTAGCTAGCCGGAATAAAATGCTTCAATCCCTGCCAGGAAAATAACGCAATGCACTCGGGCAGAAAACAGTCACAAAAATCAATACACCCGAGTATACCCGAATTCGCGGGACTAGCCGAGCTCAAATAAAGTGTGTCGCCAGTGTAACACACTCTAAAAATAAAACTATTGAGTTTTTGAACAAATGAAATGTTCTGATAAAACCGGGCCTTAGTCTGGTGTCTTATTTTCCTCGTTGGTTACCGGTTAGAGTTTTGACTCGGCAAGACGTTAACTTGATGCGGCTGTGCTTTAGGTGACTTTGGTCTTTGGTGGAGCTGGAACGAGCCTTACTGTACTTTGGGTCCAGGGAAAGAACTCTGCCACTTTAATTGCTGTATTGGTGGTTAGTATAGGCCTTTTCACCTGGGATGAAGAGCATGCTTGCGTAGGAAATATGTGACTATTAACCCCATCTCGAGTAGGTGCACTTTCAACTTTGCCTAGAGAGACTCAAAAAATTTATTAGTTGCATCCGACTTATTGTTTTATTACCAATAACATGGTCCTTAATTCATTCCTTTGGACTGCTGATAGTCACAAGTCCTCCCATAAATGTCTCATGGGGAGATAATTTATATCTAGGAATAAATTCTTGTATCAATGTGTTTACTCCTGTCTTAGCATCCGCATATAGACAGAGGTATTCCCTATTAATGTTCCTCAAATTAAAACTAAGTAGCCAATGTGAACCTGACTTTGCTACAATCTAAGTTCCTAAGACTTGATGCCCCAGCCATTGCCAAACTAATTGCTTCCATAGTTAATTCTATCCTGTCTGCAGGCCATATCCCTAAGATCTGGAAAACTGCCAAAGTTTGTCCCAATCTTCAAATGTGGGGACAAAAAACACTGTCTCAAACTACAGGCCAATCTCTCTTCTCCAATACTATCCACTGTCATGGAAAACATATTCACCCTCAATTAAGCAATTATTTTACCCATACAAATTTCCCTAGCCAATCCCCATCTGGCTTTTACCCAAACACTCCACTGTAACTATTCTGCTAAAAATTTGAAATGCCTTGTATATAATGTATACCCTGTTCACTTATGTAACTGCTTATGCAATTATGTATCCCCTATATTTAACCCTATGTACAAGACACACCCACAAATGAGAGGTGACTCCCAATTCACCACTTCCTGGCAACCCCATTCTAGATTACACAGCAATTTTTACAATAACCACTGCTTATGGACACCTTTGGAAAAAAATAAATGGTTAAAAGTTATAACATACATCACATATTCAGTTAATAGACAAATGATTTTGTATAAGACTTCACACTAATGTCTTGCTTTATATAATCTCTTTCCACAGTGCTGAGCACATGGTCAGCTTTATATTATTAAAGACACTCTGCATTTGACTAAAGAAAATAATAATTTTATAAGACTTGTTCCCGGGCAAAAAGCCATCTTGTTTCTGGGCGTTTCGCCAATTGACCCTGAACAGATAAGATAACGGCACACCACGGCTTTTTCCTTAAAAATAATAATTATTGGATTGGAACTTTTGCTTAAAGTTTAAATAAATGGAGCTTTATCCAGAGCCCTAAGAACTACATTTTTTATGGCCTCTCAAAAATTAACTAACGGGCTTTTATATACCTGAGGTTATATAACTTCTTAACACACAAATAGCTCCCACACGCTCATGCTATCCCCCTCCACTCAGTTCGTTTTAATGCCTTCTGTTTGAACTTTCATAGTTTCACAGACTTCCTTCACTACAAATTTATGCTACCCTGTTGCAATTCTGCCCTTTCTCAAGCTAAACAAACCTCCTTCTCTCCATTAATCAACACTCACAAGTCTGACCCACCCTGACTCTTCCTTCATCTCATCTCAGGACTTTGCTGACTTTTTTAAGAAAGAGGTTGAACATTCCCTCTGTTTCCTCCTATCCTACACCGCTTCCTGCTCTCTTCCTGCTTTCCTTGACTCTTTTTCCACTGTATCAGAAGAGAATGTCACCATCACTGTTGATCTCCTCTTCTCCCTCTACTCTAATACATTTCCATTCTCCTTCAAACATGTAACAGTTATACCATGAGTCAAAAATAGCAAGCTGGACCCTACCTGTCTTTCTACTGTAATTACTGAACTTGTCTTGTATTCTCTTGCTTGCTCCATTTTCTCAACACCCATTCTCTCCTTAACCCTCTAGAATCTGACTTTTACACTGCTCCCTCCACGGAGACAATTCCCACTAAAACAACTGATGACCTATATGTTGCAAAGGCAGAGGTCATTACACTCTGCTCATATTACTCCACCTCTCTGAGGCATTTGCCTCTGTGGACCACACTCTTCTCTATTCTCTGTACAAACTCTCTCTAGGTGACCTAATAACATCTATTGAGTTAACTTTGTATCTTGGCACATTCCTCGCGCTGGAGAAAAAGGTGGGTGCACGATCTGTGCTGCTGCAATTCTGATTCTCTTTCTTGCAGACATTTGAGCAGAAGGAAAAAAGAATACTGTATCTCCTGGTTTTTAAAACACTTATCCGTCTGGCCAAAACAAACAAACCCTTTAAACTTTCACCAGTGACAGAGCTGAAAATATGCCCTCTCTTTTCCGAATTCTTTAATCCTTCTATACTTTATGTACACCTTTTAAAACCTTGTAAAAATTTAGACTTCATTGTGAGAAAATAATATTCATGTTTTTGTAAGTACTTGCAAGTTTTTGGATGGTTAATTTGTGTACACATGTGATACTTAGCATGGTTTATGTTTCACACAGGTAATCATTCAGGAAAAATTCATTAGGGTATCAAATCCATCTGGCAACTCTCCATTAAGGGCACAACAATTTTACTAGCCGGCACCGAAACTTGAGTTTATATCAGGAAATGATTTAAAACCACTTATTGCTTGTGGGATAATGGAAGTAATAGCTGATAAGTTCACACCTGATTTCTGCGTCTTCCAGTCAGCCGGTCACACCATGCCTAACTTTAGCCACAAAAACCTCATAAAATTCAAAGATTTATACTACCACAGACACACAGGGATTACTGAAAGTTAGAAGGTTCCAGTATGAGCCCTTGCGTTTGCATTCTTACAAATAAGAAAACCGGTGCGGCTGCCCAGAGGTTCACGCTTCATTCCACAGTAATTTATTGCAAACAAACTTTTTTCATTGGGGCGGCGTGTTTTTCACTGGGACTTGCATGTGTTTTTTCATTTGAACTTGCATGTGTATTTTCACTTGAACTTGCATGTGTATTTTCATTGGCCAACAAAACATATTTATATTGTCTCTTCTTGTTCTCTGTATCCATTCTTTATTATTTTTGTCTGCAGACACACAATCTCTAATGGCAAATTTTGAGAACTTTGGTTTCCCATTATTCTCCCGTTACAGTAATCACATTTAATTGACTTGTACAATACTCCTGATACAATAATCAGCGCAAGCTGATTGCGTACAACTCTTTTGGCATGTTATTGTTCTGATTTTTCACCATAACTATACCCACGAAAACACTTGAATTACTTCAGTGGGTCGAACCCAGTCCGGATAAACCTTATACTCTTATAACATGGATAC
Organism: Ascaphus truei; assembly: GCF_040206685.1. NCBI lineage: Eukaryota > Metazoa > Chordata > Amphibia > Anura > Ascaphidae > Ascaphus > Ascaphus truei. Next base: position 280,330,895 of record NC_134484.1, on the reverse strand, counting down.
AGATAAGACCATCTAAACAGACATCCATAAATAAACTCACTTGGTATATTAATGACAAGACAGAGCAAATGTATAATCAGGGACCCTTCCTGCTCAGACAACAAAAAATATTTATCACAACACAGGACGGTCTGAACAATCCCTTAAGCATACAAACACTCACCTTCATCACCAAAACACCAAAACTTTTAACGGGACTCTCAACTTAGTCCCAATAAAACTTAACAACTATAACACTTTAAAATGGATACAGGAACAGACAAATAAACTTATTTGAAACTGCTAGGTAAACCCGTCAACCCAGATTTAGACACCCTTCAAAACACATCTCTCTACACACCACTCAAAACAATTTTTTAAACTCAGGCTTTCCTCAAAAAGGTGCCTTTTACCTTGATTCTTATGAGCGCTCAGATTTGAGTGACCGAGAAGTGTTTTTTTCAGGTGCTCAGCTCCGGTATATTTGTGTTCCTATTCGGAGTGCCATCTGTGAAAAGCGTGAATAAATAAGAGTCATCTGAGGATTATTTTGCAGAATAACAAATAAATTTATTGCAGTGTACGGTGCACATGCAGGAGGCAGTTTCAAAATAAAACTCCCCCAACGACATGGTGGCATACAGGCTTTATTTATACACAAAATACTAAGCCCACGCTCCCTAAACGAGGTTGCTTGTGCGTCACTACGTAAGCATATAAGATAATCAAAATATGAACATGAACATATCGAGTTAATCGCATTATTATGGGATTCATATTAGAAATGAAATTACTCAGCTAATATTCCTTATACGGGCTGGTGACTTTTCCTCTACATACGGGACTTCATGGGCACCTCCCTCGGAATGCGAGACAGTGTGTTATCTGTCTCTTATTTTCATAACATTGACTCTTTTCTCTTCTCTTCAAGGTTTTTTTGTAGTTAGCTGTGCAGCTTATTATCACTTTAAAAATTGGAAGCAAAAATCTCTTTCAAAATGTCCATTCTCATTCCCTTTCATTCAGACAAAACCTAAAATGGATACTGACTTAAAATGGCGGCTTAGATCCCAGTGCTGTTTATGTCAGACCTCCATCCCTCCTTACATCATATTCTCACTTTGTCACTTCATGATCAACATTAAAACACCCCCACACCCCCAAAGAAAAAGAAAGAATTGCAATAATTGGTCATTTATCAAAAACACGATTCAGATTATGTCTCTTTCTTTTTCTTTGAACTTTAATTAAATTCACTTTGAATGTGTGGGGGGGATTCTTCAAGAAGGGGTTGGGTTTGTGTGTGAAGTGGTTAGGGGTGGGCTACACTAGTTGCCAAGAAGGGCTTATCAGATTAACATATTAAATTCGGGAATGTGTGGATAAACATTTCTATTCGTGTTGTAAAGCTCTGTGTGTGAAGTTGTGGGGGGGAGGGGTTAAAGGTGCTAGTTAACACCGGCCCTTAAACTTGAAATGCTCTTGGTACCAGTATGTGCGTGGTTGAGTCATTTGAGAAGGGATTATCACACGTGCGCATGCGTTACAAAGCTTCAAAGATTTTAATGAATGGGTTGGGGGGTGGATGTTGGAGTCATTCTCACCAATACAAATAAATACAAATTAATGGTTTGGGAGAGGTGTTGATAAGAAGTAGAAATATGCTTTTCAACAGGTTCCAATGAGACATACACGCATGCGCAGAAATGTGATGACACGCTTGGGAAAATTAAAGCCAGAAAGCCACCCATTACATATGAATGGTGTGGGAGAGGTGTCGATAAAAGTATAAATACTTTAGCCTTTTGTGTGCGGGGGGAGGGGGAGAGCGCTGTATGCTGGATTATTAGTTCAAAGAAATATTTTCAACAGGTCATCATAATGTTTTGATCCTCACACCCCGAAATAAAAATCACAGTATGCCACCCACCTCATAAAGTACGTACATGACTAGTGTAGAATTAAAAAGCTACAGTAGTGATTGATTCTCAGAATATCAATAATTGTTATACAGGCACATGTCGAGAAGCAATTTAAAAAAAAAAAATTCAGACTTGAAATTCAAATTGAATGAGGTCATATATGCATACGCCTAAATGTGATGATACGCATATGCAGTTCAACAAGGTTCCAATGAGACATACACGAATGCGCAGAAATGTGATGACACGCTCGGGAAGATTAAAGCCAGAAAGCCACCCATTACAAATGAATGGTCTGGAGAGGTGTCGATTAAAGTATAAATACTTTAGCCTTGTGTGTGTGTGCGGGGGGGAGGATGTGTGCAGGGGGGGGAGGGAGAGAGCGCTGTATGCTGGATTATTAGTTCAAATAAATATTTTCAACAGGTTATCATAATGTTTTGATCCCCACACCCCCAAATAAAAATCACAGTATGCCACCCACCTCATAAAGTACTTACATGACTAGTGTAGAATTAAAAAGCTCCAGTAGTGATTGATTCTCAGAATATCAATTATGGTTATGAAGGCACATGTCGAGAAGCAATTTTTTTTTTTTCGAACTTGAAATCCAAATTGAATGAGAAGTCATACACGCATGCGCCTAAATGTGATGATACGCATATGTGTTTCAACAAGGTTCCAATGAGACATACACGCATGCACAGAAATGTGAGAACACGCAAATGCGTTTCAACAAAGTTCCAATGAGACATACACGCATGCGCATAAAATAAAAACAGTATGTAAAGAAGAGCAAGCCTAGCAAAATTATTAATACATAATACATATAGAAATGTGATGACACGCATACAGTATGCCTTTCGACAAGGTTCCAATCCGCATGAGCGGGAAAAAATATTTTATATTCGTAAGAAGACGTTATTTTTTTGTAATAATGTACTTCTTATCCCTTTAGTATCCTGTATACAGTGCAGTATGTGTCCTCATATTTTTTATGTGTATGGCTAAGGAGCCTCATACTACTATATACAGTATGAACTCGGAACGTTAATTAATCTCTGCTTAAAAAATACATCTTCAAATTTACAATTACTGGGTGCACACACAGACTTGCAGAAATGTACGGCTGTAGGTTGAATTGCTATTAGAATTTTAAGACAACAGCTCATGATCGCCCACTTGAGTTTCTGGACGGTATTGCAGACAGCGCTAAAATGCAATTTTTAGCGCACGATAGAAAAGCAATCGAAAAAAGAGTAAATTTCTTAACAGAACGCCGCTGGCCGCGGTTTTCAGAGCGGCTCGGCGTACACTGCTTTAAAATAAAGGCTGGCACAGTTGTAGATAACCCAAATAATTCCTGGGTTCTGAGCAGCTTCTGTGGATAGGAAGAAGGGGGTAAGATGGTCCGTGGTTCACAGCAACTTCAGCAGCCAACGCATGGATGTCTAAAAAAACTTTATTGATCGCTAGCAGCAAACATCAGGCAACCACTCTAACATGTTTCGTCCAGGCTATGGACTTTTTCAAAGAGTGCTGATAGTGTATGGCAGCCAAATAGATATAGGGAGTGGTGAGTGTATGCCACCAATAGAAGCAGGGAACGTATTTAAACCTCACCTGTGGTAGATTAATCATTAAAGTGGATAACTATCTCCCCAACAATCCCCATAGCAATGGCTGCACAACAAGGTATTTACAACATACACATGAAAAATCTTAAAAACAAAACAGAACATATAATGGATAAATTTAAAAACACAACTACTGATGTTTTAAGTTACCAGCATCATTATTATTATATAAAGCTATATCAATTAATGGAAGTATACAGATGTATAACAAAGGATTTCATATATCTAGTACTTATAAAATCTTTTTTGTACTTATAAAGCATTTTCAGTATCAAGATTCACTTTAAAGGGATATAAACATTTTATCAATTTATTCACATAATTCATATCCATGAATACAGTGGCAACCGCATGACAGACAGTAACTTAATATGTCACCTCCCAGATCACAATGTAATTGGGTGAACACTGTGAACCCACCCCAAAACTTAGCCATTACCCCATCAGGAAGTGTTTCAGTTCCCACTCCTGATTGATGCCGGCCGGATGGAGTGTGTTCAGAGTGTACACCCAATACATTTCCTGTTTATTTAATACCCCCTCTCTATGGCCTCCTCTAGCGTTACAAGGGATATGTTCAATTGCCATATAGGAAAAGTTGGCTATTCCCCCTTTAGGGCATCTGGAGAAGTGTCTGGGAACTGGATGAGACACATCATTCTTTTTAATAAGCCTGACATGCTCGGCAATGCGGGTCTTGACTGGCCGAATGGTTCGTCCCACATATAATTTTTTGCAACCACATCTCAAAAGATAAATGGTGTAGGATGTATTACAATTCAAAAATTCTTTAATAAAATATTTTTTTCCATTGATGTCAGTTTGGACAAATTTTGTACTATGAACATATTTACACATGGAACAATTTCCACATGCATAAAAACCTTTAGGAATACTACCAATTCTTTTAAGATCAGTTTTAGTTTGAAAGTGACTTGGCGAGAGGTGTGATGCTAGTGTCTTAGCCCTACGGAATGAAAATTTTGGTCCCTTCAAGGTAAACTCAGCAATATCCTTATCAAGGCACAGGGTGTGCCAATGTTTATGCACAATGTCGCATATAAGCTTGGATTGGCGACTATAAGTCGTGATGAATAATGGACTCATATCACTATACTTGCTCTTAGATTGTATGTACCCCTTATGATGTTTGTCTTTTTTCTTTTTATCGAGGATTCCAGGGCGATCCAAAGTCATAGCGTACTCGTATGCTGTCTGGATATCTGTATATTTGTAACCCCTGGCTTGGAATCTCTCAAATAGTGCTTGTGACTGCAAAGAGAAATTCTCGTCATCAGAACATATCCGTCTCAACCTTACAAATTGGGCCCTCGGAATACTTTTGATTAAAGATTGTGGATGACAACTTTTGGCTGACAGTAGTGTGTTTCGGGAGTTTGGCTTGCGAAATATGTCAGTTTGGATTAGCATGTCATGGTCTATGTAAAGGAGCAGGTCCAGATAATTGATGCAATTTATATTTTGTTCATAAGTGAATTTGATATTAACATTATTGATATTAAGTGTGTTTATAAATGCTACAAGTGATGATTCATCGCCGTCCCATATAATAATGAGATCGTCGATGAATCTTTTATAGTAAATAATTTGTGAACGATAAGAATTATTACTGTGATATATATATTGTGCTTCCCATAACCCCATGAATAAGTTTGCATATGATGGTGCAAAACTTGTGCCCATTGCAGTGCCTAATAATTGTAAATAAAAACGTGAATCAAATAAGAAATAATTGTGAGTTAATAAAAATTTAATAGATTCTAATAGAAAAGTGCAAAGTGAAGTGGACAGATGTGATAAATTTAAAAAGTGCGTGATAGCTAATAACCCGTGGTCGTGATTAATGATGGAATACAGAGAGATCACGTCAAGGGTGACCCATCTGTATTCTTTTTTCCAGACCAGATCCTTTACATCTACCATGAGGTCCGTGGAATCCTTAATGAATGACGGTAATGCCAGTACCAATGGTTTGAGATAAGAGTCCACATACCGCGATAACCCATCTCCCAAAGATCCAATACCTGCCACTAGCTTCTGTGGATAAACCAAGTTCCAGGGGATCAAAAAAGCAAAAAGCAGAAGTGTATGCCCCATAGTGTATTACTGTTTAATACAGATGCAGCAGGTTTATTTGAACAAATCACGGAGCCTTTTTCGTGTGCGCTGCTGTACTCCACATGCCAATCACCCCAGGCACGTGTTTATCGTGGTTGCTTTGTTTGAATTTCATGGATTCTGTTTCTTTGTGTGCAATGAAATACAATGAAATTAATGAATTGTAACGTGCTACTGTGTCAATTTCAGGTGTTTAAAAACCAGAACACTAAAATGCAATTTTCTGCACTCGTCTGCACACGCGTCTAAAGGTGTTACAGTTGGAAGAAATTTGTGTTATTTTTTCATTTGAATTTATCCATCTCTACACAGTTTTCCTAGATTTCTGCACACTTCCCACTACGGTGGGTTAGCTTTACGTTAATGGTTTCCATCTTGCAGTGTGTGTGGTTTACATGTGAATGACATCAGTATATTCATTAGTGTGTCCCTTAGGTCTTTTTGGTATATTTTGTGACCGGCCGGTCTTGCTGATCCAGGGAACTATTTTCCCTGGGATCTCACCTTACACACTTCTTGCATTAGCCTGATATTTGTGTATAGGTTTAGACTTTTTGTATTGGCCATATGTTATATGTAGTCACTTTGTCTATTTCAGGGTTCTGTTTTGTGTTTTTATTATGTTTTAGTTTGTTAAAATTGAGGACATTAAAGTATCATTTTTTGGGGGATTGTTTGAGTGCTCATTTTTGAGACTTCTTGTGTCTTTTCTGTATTCTATTTATCCCTGTCTCAGAGCACCAACCTGTTTCTCTCTATTATAGAGATTAGATTATGGTCTTATAAATACCCTAATTATTATTAGGTGTGTATGCGGTTTACGTCTGTTTGTGTAAAAAAAAATATATATATATAACAAAACAATTACTTTCTGGTATAGTAGAAAAAAGACGCACAGCTCATAGTGTATGAAACAAATTTAAAGCGCTAAATTGCGAGCAGGTATGTATTGCACGTATTAGATATTACTATCATTCAGGCATTACATGTCAGGTACATGTTTCCCCTTTGAACAGTGCGTCTCAGGAAATCAGTAACTCCAAGCGTCCACTGCGGTTCTGTCCTGTATCGCTGAAGAGTGATCCTCACAAGACGTCTGTGTTGATCATGGGTCCAATGTAGATAGCCTCTGGTAATAGTCCACTGGTAAGGGGCGTGCAAATTAGAGCTTGTATAATATTGCAGGGAACTCCCAACACTGGTGGAGATGAATGCCAGAGGTACTCCACAGATATACTGTGCGGCAGTCTGTGACTTCACAAGAATGTGTTGCTCTATGAGACGCATTGCAGTCTAAGGTCATAGACTAAATAATTAAGCGGCAGAAACTGGAGACACTCACCAGGTTATGTGGAGTAGTAACAAAATGGCACTTCCTACATGTTTTGTAGTAACATACTTCATCAGGGATTACTGGCATTGTAGGTTGTATCCCTGGAGGGGACGTGCAGGCAGTGCACTGCTGTGAGGTGCATGTAGAAAAAAGATGTGACGGTGGCTGGAGCAGGTGCAATAAAAATAAACTTCTTTATTGAGGAAAAAGACAAACAGGGTTCTGTAGAGGTACTCTAACATGTTTCGGGCTCCCAGCCCTTTGTCAAAGAGTGAATAACCTCTACTACAGTGCTAGTTGAAATAGAGAATCGTCTTCCATAAGCCCCGCCCATTCCGTGACGTCACAGAAGTAACAGCCAATGGACGCCTCATGGGGGCGGAGAGAAGATCACCAGGCAGCCTCACAGTGAGTAATCCCATTAAATCAAGGCACACAAGCATATTAAATGCAGGTGAAAGGGAGGGGAGGGGAAGGGCAGGGGGGCAAGGGGAGGGGAGGGGGGAGGGGAAAACGGATTAGAGAGACATTTGTGTCAATATACTGAGTTTAAACAAGACAGTGTTTCAGTTCCCAATCTGTATTGATCCCTGCTGGATATAGGGAATTCATCATAAATATCCAATACATTTCCCTTCTGTTCAAACGGTTCAACCGCTTTCCTTTTCTGACATGGGGTCGGATATGTTCAATGGCATAGAAGGAAAATGTATTGGGATCACCTTGGGGGCAACTGGCAAAATGTCGAGCAACTGGCAAACTGTGGTCTCTATTTTTAATGGACCTCAGATGCTCCATAATCCTAATCTTTAGTGGACGAATAGTCCGTCCAAGGTAGCTTTTTCCGCAATTGCAGTTAAGTTTATATATAACATAATTTGTACTACAAGTAAGAAGAGTGATCCTCACAAGACGTCTGTGTTGATCATGGGTCCAATGTAGATAGCCTCCGGTAATAGTCCGTTGGTAAGGGGCGTGCAAAATGGAGCTTGTAAAAAATTACAGGGAACTCCCAACACTGGTGGAGATGAATGCGAGAGGTACTCCACAGATATACTGTGCGGAAGTCTGTGACGTCACAAGACCATGTTGCTCTATGAGATGCATTGCAGTCTAAGGTCATAGACTAAATAATTAAGTGACAGGAACTGGAGACATTCACCAGGTTATGTAGTAGTAACGAAATGACAAAAAAAAAACACTTCCTACATGTTTTGTAGATACTTACTTCATCATGGTATACTGGCATTGTAATCTGAAGTCATCGGGATTGTGTAATTGGTTGAATCAATAGGTGAAACTCCAACCAATCACAGTGTACCCACAATAAGCACTTAAAATAACATACACAATTTTATACAATGAAACAGTAAAATGCAACAAATGTAATGTTTTAAAAGGATCACAAAATAAAATTTACATGGTGACTTTGATCAAAAGACAATAAAACTATAAAATATGCAATATGTAGCAATCAAATAAACAAACAGATGTACTGCTCAACCTAAAATCACTGTGTTCTATCATGTGAACGTACGTTGGATATGCATCACAATGGTGACGGCAACAAAATCCAGAATGGCTGGCATCACATGGTTTACTAGAACGAATAAGTTTGGGGGTCATCGTATTGGTTCTAGTAAACCATGTGACAACTTCCAGTTTTTTAAGGATGTGATATCATCCCTTGATGATGTCACATCCTCTTTAAAAAATGGCTGGCATCACATGGTTTACAATAACCAATAAGATGACCCCCAATCCTATTGGTTCCTGTACCATGTGATGCCAGCCATTCTGGTTTTGGTGATGTCATCTTAAAGGGAAAGGAAGCTGAGAATTTCTGATTGGCTGGCTTCACTCCCTTTTGATGACATCACAACCTAAGGAAAAAAATTGTCACATGGTTTTCCCAGCCAATCAGATGGCTGTGAACCATTTGTCAGTAAAATGTGATGTCGCTGGCTGTATAAAAGACTGTGCAGACTTATTTGTAGGCAACAACCTGAAGGAGCAACACCTCCTCCCAATTGGATTGATAGTACCAGTACAGATGAAAATAAAGAAGAAACAAGAGTGGATTACAAATACAGGTGAAGCAAAAAAGACCCCAAAATGGATTACAAATTACAGATGAAGATAAGAAAGAAGAAAAGAAAGAAGAAAAGAATGAAAGATTTTACCCGTGGACCATGGCTGTTGTGGAGCATTGCGTCGTGGACCAGGAGTTGCAGCAGGTGTTGCTGTTGGAGTCTGATTCGGTGGGTAAAGACATCAAAAAGTAAGAGAAAGATGTACTGTATTTTTTTTAATGTTGTTTTTTGTTTATTTTGGCATTTGCATTGACACTTCTTTTGCATTCCAATGTAAATGTCTTTTGTTTGGTACTTGTTTTTTTATTTTAAGGGTTTTTTAGGTTGGTACTGTATTTGCATTTTTATTAAATAAAATTTACAGTAATGTACTTTTTATTTGATGCATGTATTTATTTTTTTGTAAGTTGCCAATTAACTGACAGAGCGACAGACCATGGTGTGGTACCGTGCCAATCAATTGGTTCATTTACTTTTTTGTTTTATGGCAATGCAATGTGGTTTTTATTTGATGCATGTACTGTATTTATTATTTTGCAGATTGCATATTGCTGGCATAGTGGCAGATCATGCCCACAGGGCATGGGTGTGCCACCAGGCCAATCAATTATTTTTTTTGGCATTTTTTGTCTTAAAATTGAATTTGTTTTTAATTTGAGTCTTATTTTGGTGATTGGCAGGTTGTATATTGCCTGGCATAGTGGCAGTTCATGTCCACAGGGCATGGGTGTGCCACTGTGGCAATCAATTGTTTTTTTTGGCATTTGAAATGGGATTTTTTTAATGTAATACCGTCTTTTATTTTGGGCCTGTTTTTTTTAGGTTGACCATTTATTGCTATAATGTTAAAGTATGCCCATATTTATATGGGCATTCTTTAACTCTGTGCCAATCAATGGGTGGCGGGTGGGGGTAGTTGCCTTGGGAGGGTGGTTAGGCCTCCTGGGAGGAATTGGGGGTGGGTATTTGTGGTGGGGTGTGGGCTTGTAGGGTATTAATTAAAATAGTTTTACTAACCACTAAGGTGATTAAGGGGTTAGGGGCCATTCATTTGTATTTATTATTGTACTGTTGCTGACAGTGGAGGACAAGGATAATGATGGGGATCAAGATGTCCTTCATCCTGACAGGCTGGCAGGGGTAAGTGCAAGTTTTATTTACTTAATGCTGCTATCTCGACAATAGTAATGTTGCCCATTACTCTAATGTATGTGTTAGGGGGGTTGTTGGGGGTACAGGGGGTAGGTTGTGTATTGGAACAATAGGTTGTAGTTATTTCAATGTTTATTGTGGGTAGAGGGATTGAGTGATGGGATATTAGCCCAAGGGTGGGTGGTTAGGCCCCTTGGGTGGGTAGTGGGGGGGTTTAACCCTTTCATTATCATAGTTTTTACTACCGCTAATATCTACTACCTACTGTACCAATACACAACCAAACCCCCTGTACTCCCAAAAAAACCCTAACACAGTACAGTAATTGGTAAAATAAACCCACCCCCTCTGCACCCAAACCTGGTAGTCTGCCTAAAACACTTCATTGCCTTAGCGGTTAGTCGTTTAAGGTAATGAAGCTGATTGAATGTTATTTTTATTCATAGTGTGCATGAGCATGGGGTCTCCTGAGCTGAATCACATTGATTTCAGCCTCAGGGACCCCTTGCTTTCCCAGATACAGGCCACAGTATAGGGTTGCTGATATCCCCACAATTTTAAAATCCTGTGGGTCACGTGACCAGGTGCCTATAACATTGTGGGGATACCGGAACCCCATACTAGGGCCTGTATTTCAGGAAGCAAGGGGTCCCCGAAGCTGAAATAAACTTTGTACAGCTCAGCAGACACCCTGCTCACGCACACTATGAATACAAATAAAATGTAAGCAGCTTCATTACCTTAGCAGCTATCCGATAAGGTAATGATTTTTTCTTTGGGGATGGGAGTTTGATACAAGTGTGCATGAGCAGGGGTTCTTCTGAGCTGAACAAAGTTGATTTCGGCCTCAGGGACCCCTTACTTCCCGAGACACCGGACCTGTTATACGGTGCCAGTTTCTCCAGCAATGTTAAAATCCCACGTACACATGAGCCACAGGATTTTAACATGGCGGGGATATCGGCACCCCATTACGGGGCTTGTAACTCGGGAAGTAGGAAATCAATGCATTCAGCTCTGGAGTGCCCCTGCTACAATACTGTAATATTAAAATTAAATGAAACCCCCGAAATCACCTTTTAGAGGCGTGCAGGTAGAGTAACTGATTCAGCCTATCTCTTACTGCGCATCTCTTATAGACAGGTAGACCCCATAGGATTAACACAGCAGGTACCCCTGCTATGTTATTCCGATGGACCATTATTCTGTTGCGGCAAATCTAGCGAGGATCTAAGGGAGATCTCAAAAAAAATTCTGGCCGCTACATCTGTAGTAGAAGAGGGGGATCATGTTAAAGCTTTGTCCAAACAAGAAAGTTTTTGGATTTATAATCTCAAAATGTTGGCTCCCATAGGTATGAATGAAGAAATAGATGTCTGGCCCTTGTATTAGTACTGTTTATTTCATTATTTTGACTTTCGTTCTATCACTTTTTGAAAATGTTATACATTTATGGTGTATTGTATTTTATTATATATTTTTATAATATTTTTATTATTTAGATTTTTTAAGTAGTGTGGGTTTATAGTTACATAGTTACATAGTAGATGAGGTTGAAAAAAGATTTACGGCCATCAAGTTCAACCTGTGCTAAATTTAGACAACAGATACGTTATCCTACTGAATATCTATACTTACTTATTGATCCAGAGGAAGGCAAACAAAAAACTCCAGAGTCATACCCTCCAATGATATCTCATAAGGGGAAAAATAAATTCCTTCCTGAATCCAAGAATTGGCAATCGGATTACTCCCTGGATACTCTTATTTGGTATATCCCTGTATACCTTTCCTTTCTAAAAAGATGTCCAACGTTTTTTTGAACAAATCTATTGTATCTGCCATCACAGTCTCCATGTCACAGTCTTCATGGGTAATGAATTCCACATTTTAACTGCCCTTACTGTAAAGAAGAGAAACAAAATACTGTCCTCGCTCAGGTGTGCAGCCTCAGCACCCGTAGGTGTCAGTATAAGCCAATTGGGAGCGGAGGGTGAAGGGCAGATGCAGACCACTAGACTAGATCGGGGCTAGGAGGGAAATCCCTTACCTCTTGATTCACTTCGATCTGGGTCCTGCTCTCTTCTGTCCTCCGCTTATCCTGTGTGGGTCCGTGAGATGAATGTAGAGTAGATTGACAGAGAATACGGCGCTACTGCGAGCGGCAAAAATCCAGGCAACTTCCGGTTTGTAAGAGAGGTAACGAAGATGAAGCACTGTTCTATAGCATTGGAAAAGAAGTTATATCAGTGGCGCTCAACACTGTAATGATCAAAGCAATTCTAATAGATATTATAAAATATATATTATAAAATATACAACCAGAGCCACGGAAATCGCCCGTCCAATTGGATGCTCCACGTGGTAAGGGTAAACATGTAAATATACAAAGAAATCAAATCATAGCATAATACTGTAAAACATACACATACATAAACAAACAACACTTAACAAACGCTGAGAACAACAGGTAACTACTCACAATAGCATTTAATATGGTATATCATTAATATCATAAAATACACTTATTACACATAAAATAGTACATAAAAACATATATTAGGTTCAGGCAAGATTCTCCAACTCGGGTGTTGTTTGTTTATGTATGTGTATGTTTTACAGTATTATGCTATGATTTGATTTCTTTGTATATTTACATGTTTACCCTTACCACGTGGAGCATCCAATCGGACGGGCGATTTCCGTGGCTCTGGTTGTATATTTTATAATATATATTTTATAATATCTATTAGAATTGCTTTGATCATTACAGTGTTGAGCGCCACTGATATAACTTCTTTTCCACTTCTATAGCCTGACTAGGGGTCAGGGTTATATCACTGGCTGCCAGCTCACTGTGGGATATAGCGCTACCTATTTGTTTTTTCTACTGTTCTATAGCATGAAACGTGTTGAGGGAGAGGCTGTGGTGTAAAATGGGTTCCATGTGTGTGGTCTGTCGGAATAAAGTTACCTTTCTTACAAACCGGAAGTTGCCTGGATTTTTGTGGCTCGCAGTAGCCCCGGATTCTCTTTCAACTTACTGTAAAGAACCCTTTCCTTTGTTGCTGGTGAAATCTCCTTTCCTCCAACCTTAAGGGATGGCCCTGAGTCCTTTGTACAGCCAGTGGGATGAATAGTTCTTTTGAAAGCTCCTTGTATTGTCCCCAAATATATTTGTATATAGTTATCATATCCCCTCTTAGACGCCTCTTTTCAAATGTAAATACATTTAATTTAGTTAGCATCTCCTCATAAGTTAGATTGTCCATCCCCTTTATTAATTTGGTGGCTCTTCTCTGCACTCTCTCTAGTTCCATAATGTCTTTTTTTAGGATTGGCGCCCAAAATTGTACTCCATATTCAAGGTGTGGTCTTACTAACGCTTTGTTAAGGGGCATAATTATGTTTGCTTCCCTTTCATCCATTGCCCATTTAATGCAAGATAAGATCGTGTTTGCCTTTGCAGCTACTGCATGACTTTGGGCACTATTGCTAAGCCTGCTGTCTACAACCACTCCGAAATCCTTCTCCATCAAGGATTACCCCAGTCTACCTCCATTTAATTTGTAAGTCGCCTTTTATTCTTGCATCCCAAATGCATAACTTTACATTCATCTGTATTAAACCTCATCTGCCATTTACCTGCCCACGTTTCCAGTCTCTCCAATTCCTTCTGAAGAGAAAATACATCCTGCTCTGAATCTACTACCTTACACAATTTAGTATCATCAGCAAAGATAGAGACTTTGCTCTCTATGCCAACCTCAAGGTCATTAATAAACAAGTTAAAAAGCAGGGGTCTCAGAACCGATCCCTGAGTTACTCCACTCGCGACTTTAGCCCAACCTGAAAAAGTTCCATTTATGACAATCCTCTGTTGTCTGTCCTTTAACCAGTTTTCAATCCAGGTGCATTTATTATTACTGAGTCCAATTTTCTTTATTTTATACACCAACCTCTGTTGCGAAACCGTATCAAAAGCCTTTGCAAAATCTAAGTAGACCACATCAACTGCATTACCCTGGTCTAAATTCCTACTTACCTCCTCAAAGAAACAAATAAGGTTAGTTTGGAATGTTCTATCCTTCATAAATCCATGCTGACTATTACTAATAATTTTGTTTTCCATTAGGTTTTCCTGATTATTATCCCGTATTAAACCTTCAAGTAGTTTCCCCACTATTGAAGTCAGGCTTAAAGGTCTATAATTCCCCGGTTGTGATCTAGCTCCCTTTTTAAATATAGGCACCACATCTGCTTTACGCCAATTTTGTGGTACTGAGCCTGTGGAAATTGAGTCCTTGAATATTAAATATAACGGTTTGGCTATTACTGAGTTAAACACCTTGAAAACTCTTGGATATATGCCATCGGGGCCAGATGCCTTATTTACTTTAATTTTTTCAAGCCGCTTATGAACTTCTTCCTCAGTTAACCAATTGTTCATTAATACTGCACCGACACACTTTATTCGAGCAAATGCCCAGTTTGTACCTGGCAGATACCTGGAATCCGCCGCTGCTCACCTCTTGCATGCTTCGTTGCGTTTGTTTTCCCAGCCACGGTTCATGCCTGGCTGACAGGGGCCTGATCTGTTAAATGATAATGAGAAGGATTTACTAGGCTGCAATGCTTCGCGTGTCCACCAGATGGCATAAACTCATGACTTGTAAAGCGCCGAATCAGTAATGTGTGGGCTTGCAGTTGTAGTTGCCCGCTTTATTGTGTGTAGTGAGGATGGGTGAGGGGGGGTATTTGGCCCTTGGTGTGAGTTTAGGACTTGCGGGGGGGGGGGGTTTGCGGGTGCACTTAACCCCTTCACGACCGTAGCAGTTAATACCGCTACGTTCATGAAGGGGTTAAGCCCTCCCGCTACCCCCCGCAAGCCCTAAACAAGCACCGTTGGGGCTAATACCCCATTCACCCACCCCCGCTACCCACAATAAAAAAAATACACACACACAGCAGCCGTCAAAAAATAAATAAATAAATCTAAATAAATAAATGACAATAAATATATTTGAAATGAATTTTTATTGATAGTGTACATGTGCAGAGGGTCTCCGGAGCTAAATCGCGTTGGTTTCAGGTCTGGGGACCCCCTGCCCCCCGAGATACAGGCCCCTTTAGGGGGTGCCGGTATACCTCTGCTTGGTTTAAAGGGCCCGATCACGTGATCGCGGCCTGTAAACCAAGCAGAACAGAGGGATACCGGCACCCCCTAAAGGGGCCTGTATCTCGGGGGGCAGGGGGTCCCCAGACCTGAAACCTATGCGCTTCTGCTCTGGAGACCCTCTGCACATGTACAGTATCAATAAAACACATACAATATACAGTATAAATAAACACTCGTTCTTTACCTTAGCGGCTATGCGCTATGGTAAAGAAGCATCATTTCTGTATTTTAATAATATTGTACAGTGAGCAGGGGGTTCCCTGAGCCAGAAATTAATGCTCAGGGACCCCCCCTGCTCCTGCTCAATATTATTAAAAATACAGAAATGCTGCGTCATTACCATAGCGGATAGCCGCTAAGGCAATGAAGGGGTTAACCCACCGTGCCCGCTTTATTGTGTGTAGTGGGGATGGGTGAGGGGGGGTATTTGGCCCTTGGTGTGAGTTTAGGACTTGCGGGGTGGTTGCGGGTGCACTTAACCCCTTCACGACCGTAGCAGTTAATACCGCTACGGTCATGAAGGGGTTAAGCCCTCTCGCTACCCCCCGCAAGCCCTAAACAAGCACCGTTGGGGCTAATACCCCATTCACCCACCCCCGCTACCCACAATAAAAAAAATACACACACAGCAGCCGCCAAAAAATAAATAAATAAATCTAAATAAATAAATAAATAAATGACAATAAATACATTTGAAATTAATTTTTATTGATAGTGTACATGTGCAGAGGGTCTCCGGAGCTGAATCACATTGGTTTCAGGTCTGGGGACCCCCTGCCCCCCGAGATACAGGCCCCTACTCCATCCCTACTCTGATTGGTTACCATACCATGTGAGGGCAGCCATGTGCCTTTTAATGACGTCATCTTAAAGGCAATTGAAGCAAAGCCATTCTGATTGGCTGTGCTTTCATTCCCTTTAAGTGACGTCATAATTTTTTTTTTATCGGCCAAAACACATGGTTTTCACGGTCCAATCAGGACCGTGGGAACCATGAAGCAAAATGTGACGTCATAGGCCTTTAAAAGCCTATGTCGTCTCATTTTGAAGCCAGACGCCGCGGAGGAAGGACCTCCGGAGAAGAAAGAAGACCAGGGCGTGGCCGCAGACGGGGAGAAGACCCCGCCCCGCCCCGCTGGAAGGAGATAGAAGAAAGAAGAACACAGATGAAGATAAAGATGGATTACAACGAGAAGACCCGTGGATTGGTTTGGATTTTTAGTTTAATATTTATTATTTTATGGTTTTTTATTTTATGGGTTCCTGATCGTGGATTGGTTCGTGAGTAAGCTGCGCAACGGGAGTCGGTGGGGGCAAGTAATGGTAAGTGAACTACAGTAAAGAAATGTATTTTATTTAACTTGTAAATTTTTTCAAAAGGTTTTTTTAATATGTGAATTTTTTTTTGTGGTATATCATTTCTTGCCACTGTATGTATGTATGTATATATGTCTAGAGAGATATATACATACAGTACAGTACAGGGTAAGAAATGATGTTGTTTTAAAAACTGGATTAGATGTGTTTTAAATTATTTTGTGTATGCTGCTACTGTATGCTTTATTGTGAGTTTAATGTATTTTAAAATTAGATAGATGTATTCCTTGGTATTGTATTGTGTGTTTGAGGAAGGTCAGGGATAGGCTTGGTTTGTAAAGGTTGTATTTTTGTCGGTACTTATATTTTTTCAAAGGCTTAATTGTTCTGCTCTAGGCGTGAATTTGTTAATGGTTTTATTGTTCGGGATCTAGTGTGAATTGTTTAGAGATGTAAATAATGATTGCTAATTGAGTTTTGTTTACTTGGTTGATTAATTTGCAGAATGTATATGGTGCATAGATATTTAGGCATCATTTATATTGGAATGTAAGTTGTTTAAATGGCTTTTCAGAGGTTTAGTGATGATTTAGAGTAGATTGAGAGATCAGTTATGAATATTAAAGGAAATTGATTTTAATTTAGTGTGTATGTATGGAGAAGTGTTTGGTTGTAGGACAGTGCTTTTGATAACACTTCTACATTTATTTGTACTGTATATTGGTTTATCATGGGTGTGTATATAACGTGTGTGTGTATATATATATATATATATATATATATATATATATATATATATATATATATATATATATATATATATATATATATATATATATATATATATATATATATATATACTGTATATATATATCTCTCTCTCTCTCTCTCTTTCTCTCTGTCTCTCTGTATATATATATAAAGTATATATATATATAGTTGCATGATGAAGCCACAGTACAAATTCATGGGTGAGGGTGGGTATTGGGCCTGTGTGGCTTAACCCCTTAATCACCTTTGCGGTTATTATCTGATAAGGTGTTTAAGGGGTTAATTGTTATCTGAATGTATTTGCAATGTATTGGCTTTTGATTTTTGTTTACTTGGTTGTAGGGCAGTATGCTTTTGATAACCCTTCTACATTTATTTGTTCTGTATATTGGTTTATCATGGGTGTGTATATAACGTGTGTGTATATATATATATATATATATATATATATATATATACTGTATATATCTCTCTCTCTGTCTCTCTGTATATATATACAGTATATATATATATATATATATATATATATATATATATATATATATATATATATAAGTAGTTGCATGATGAAGCCACAGTACAAATTCATGGGTGAAGGGTGGGTATCGTGCCTGTGTGGCTTAACCCCTTAATTACCTTTGCGGTTATTATCCGATAAGGTGTTTAAGGGGTTAATTGATATCTGAATGTACTTGCAATGTATTGCCTTGGTTTTGGCTATGTATTGTGTGGGCAAGAGAAGGAAGGCGCTGGCGTCAGACACTTCGTATTGATGAGGTCAGTAGTACTTTATTTATTTGTATATGCTAGTTAATGTTTTTAATAATGGGCAATTAATCTATTATCCATATCTGGATAATAGTTATTTTGCACATTATTGTACTGGAGGTGTTGGGGGGGAGGGTGTATTTATTGAATGTATAGGCCAGGTTTATTTTTTTTACATTCAGGGTTTGATTCCATGGTTTTGCGTGGGGCCTATGGAGACCACCTGTGGGTATCTTCGGGTATCCTAAAGGGTAGCAGGCTGGTGGTTCCACGGGTGACACATGCGGGGATGACGATGTGTGGTCCCACTTCTGTGGGGGCACCTCCGACCCGTAGTCTGCGGGCATGACGATGTGTGGTACCACTTCTGTGGGGGCACCTCCGACCCATAGGTGCGGGGATGATGATGTGTGGTCCCACTTCTGTGGGGGCACCGCGGACCCGTAGTGAGCACCCGTGAGTTCCCCAGACCCCCATGGGAACCACTCGAGGCCCCGCAGATACCTGTGGGTTTGACCTGGGGCTCCCAGACATCCTTGGGCCTACCGTGGGGACCCAATTGTGGCCCACGGTGACCAAGGAGACCACCTGAGGGCTATGGTGCTGGCAGGATCCACCAGCAGGCCTCCAGAACCTGTGGAATGCTGCTGGTAAACTGTAGGTCTGTCCAGGTGCCCTGCCAGCCCACCGGGGACTAGCGTGGGGCTGCGTTATGGACCCTGAATGTAAAAGAATTTATCTTGTATTTATGGGGGGGCACAGGGGGTGGGTAATGTATTTAATAAATATAATGCTGTTTATTGTGGGTCATTGTACTGTTTTTATTGTGGGTACTGGGGTGGGGGTGGGGTGTTTCCCCAACGGTATGTGGGTAGGCCTCCCTTGTGGGTACTGACTGGGAGGTTAGGCCTCACGGGTGGGGGGGGTTTAGTGTGGGAGGTGTGACAGAAACCAGGGGTTGGTAATAAACTCCATATACAGGGCTCCCAGGATACTGAACAGTTTCTGTCCTGTCTAAGCTGAACAGGGCAGCCTCGTGGTACAGGCACTCCATTCCACAGTTTGTCTGCTGCCTGTTTTCTGTCACCTGTCATGCTGATTAGAGTTCAGGTATATAAGACCTGTTTCCTGTTTCCTCTGGGCCCCGCCCAAGAGCCTGGAAGGCTGCTGAACTGCAGAGGGGTGAGAAAGCCTCTTTCCCAAATCGCTTCATTCATTCTGTTAGTTTGTCTAAAGACTGCAAAGGTACTTATTTTGTTGGTGGAAGTGGACAAGCCACTTCCAACTCTGAGTCAGGGACATCTAAGTTTAAGTTATCGCTCAGACGAGCAGCTTTTTGTTTGGCTTTGTTTTCTGTTTAAACTGTGGCAGTCTCAGTGCCTGGGACTGAATAAACCAGGCATAGCCTGTTTAAAGGAACAGTACGTGACGTCTCATCATTTAACCTACCCTAAAAGACCGTGTTCTAACAGTCCCGGACAGACGGCGGAGCCCCGGAGTAAGCCGTTTGTCACATATGGTGGAGAATGCGGGCAGAACACTGAAAGGTCTGGGGGTTAAAGAACTTTAAAAAAAAAAAAAAAAAAAAAAAGGTTTTTTTTTCTCTCTCTCCAAACAAGATGGAAGACGTGGTGAGTGCGCTGGTACGCAATGTCGCTGTCCAGAAAGACACGAATGAAGCCCAGCAACAGGCGAGTGAAACCCAGCGACAGCTGTTAATAGCCCAGCAAGAGACTAATGCAAACCAGCAAGAGACAAACCGCCTGCTGAGAGAGGAGCAAAAGCGGTTCGCTCAGGGCTTACAGCAGGAACTCGAGATCCTGAGGGGGACTATCAGTAACCTTCCACTGGCAGAGGCAGCCCCAGTTCCGAAAATGACCAGGGCAAGCCACTACCTTCAGAAGATGGGACCCTCGGATGATGTGGAAGCCTATCTTCTCACGTTTGAACGCACGGCACAGAGAGAGGGATGGCCAGAAGCTGAGTGGGCTGGTCTAATCGCACCCTTCCTAAGCGGCGAACCCCAGAAGGCTTACTTTGATCTAGAGCCAGCCGAAGCTAACGTCTATGCAAAATTGAAGTTCGAGATCCTCGCCCGCCTCGGCGTAACCACGGCTGTTCGTGCCCAAAGGTTTCACGCATGGTCCTTCACGATGGATAAAGCCACCCGAAGCCAGATGTATGACCTCATCCACCTCGCCCGGAAGTGGCTACAACCCGAGATCAACTCAGCAAGCCACATCGTGGAACGGTTGGTCATGGACCAGTTCTTGAGGAAACTTCCCTCTGCCTTACGCCGTTGGGTCAGTCGGAGTGACCCCCACAATGCGGATGAGCTTGTGGCCCTTGTAGAAAGGTACAGTGCAGCAGAAGAGCACCCGCAACCCACAGTCGTGGAGCAACCCCACTTTCCGAGGTTCCAGGACTCTTCCAGAGACGGTAAAAGGGTACCGGGGTTAAGGGGCGCTGAAGAGCGGCGACCACCTTCACGCCGCTCCAGCAACAGTGGTTCGCACACTAAGGGCAATAGCCAACATGGGGAGCCGGGAAAAGGCTCTAAGTGGGACACAGACTATGCACCTAAATGTGTAAATTGTCATGAGAGGGGCCACACAGCAAAAATCTGCCCACTAAATGATGAGCCCATGCAATGCAACAGCGTGGAACCTTATTCGCTGTTGTCCCAATGTATGGGCCCTAGCCCAGAGGACCCCTTGAATAACCATCTGTGGGCATTTGTAAAGGTTAATGGTAAGAGGGTTCGGGCACTTCTTGACTCTGGGAGTATGGTCACACTAGTGTCCGAATACCTATTGCCCATTAAGAAGAAACAGGTAAACAGTTCACAAAGAGTGGCAATTTGTTGTATACATGGGGATAATCATGAATATTCCACTGTTGATGTTTTTTTTGAAACAGAATTTGGTTCTTTAGATTTCAAGGTGTGTGTTGTACCCAAACTGGCACATGATGTGTTAATAGGGACCGACTTTCCCCATTTTCTAAAAATGTGGTCCCCAGCTCAGAATAGCGCCCAGAGTTCAATAGCAGACCATAACGAAGTGCTAGAAGAAACAAATCCTTTCCCTTTTTCAGAAATGGAGGTTGACGAGGGCCCAAATAAGAAGGGGGAAAAGGAGGAGTGCTGTGAAATTCCCTTCCCCATCACTACTTTGGTAGGGAATACCCCAAATCAAGATGTTGATCAGGCACTTACCACCCCAGTACAGGATAAGACCCTCGCTGACCTAGAGGTCAGTCCTGGGAGTTTTAAGAAGGCCCAGTGGGAGGACCCCACATTAGCGGTAGCAAGGGGAAATATACGGGACCAGAATAGTACTCATGGCCAACCAGATAGGTCACTTGCTTACCCCTACTTCGAGGTAGAGAACGACCTAGTATATCGGGTTGATAAAAGAAAATCAGTTACAACTAAACAATTGTTGGTACCACGGACATTCCGTAACGTAGTATTACACCTCGCACATAGTCATCCATTGGGGGGACACCTAGGGGTGGAAAAGACAAAAGAAAAGGTTCTCCGAAGCTTTTATTGGCCTGGGGTTCTGGCAGAAATTACAAACTATTGTTCCTCATGCCCAGAATGTCAGATCACCGCCCCGTTCAAAGCATACCGCAGCCCATTGGTACCCCTTCCCATAATAGAGGTACCATTTGACCGGATTGCTATGGATCTAGTAGGACCCCTAATAAAGTCTGCTAGGGGACATCAGCATATATTGGTAATATTAGATTATGCTACCCGATATCCGGAGGCAGTTCCCCTACGTAGCACCTCTGCTAAAAACATAGCAAAAGAGTTAGTACTTCTGTTTTCCCGGGTCGGAATTCCTAAAGAGATCTTATCTGACCAGGGAACACCATTTATGTCCCAAGTAACAAAAGAGCTATGTAAACTCCTAAAAATCAAGCATCTCAGAACCTCAGTCTATCATCCACAAACAGATGGTTTAGTGGAAAGGTTCAATAAAACCTTAAAGAGCATGTTACGCCGGGCGGTCGATAAGGATGGGAAAAACTGGGACTGTTTGTTACCATACCTGTTATTTGCCATTAGGGAAGTTCCCCAGTCATCCACAGGCTTCTCCCCGTTTGAACTATTGTATGGCCGACATCCAAGGGGCTTACTGGATATAGCCAAAGAAACTTGGGAACACGAGGTTACCCCTTACAGAAGTGTAATAGAGCATGTTGCCCAAATGCAGGACCGCATTGCTGCAGTCCTACCCATAGTGAGGGAACACATGGAGAAAGCTCAAGAAGCACAAAGGAATACGTATAATAAGGGTGCTAGGGTCAGAATTTTTTTCCCAGGTGATAGAGTACTAGTTCTGGTTCCCACCGTGGAGAGTAAATTCCTTGCTAAATGGCATGGGCCATATGAGGTCTTGGAAAGAGTGGGAGAAGTAAATTATAGGGTAAGTCAGCCAGGTAGGAGGAAACCTGAGCAAATTTACCATATAAACCTACTCAAGCCCTGGAAAGATAGAGAGGTCTTGTTAACCCTAGTACCCCCAGGTCCGTCAGAGAATCAAGAAACTGACCCAGAGGTTAGCATAGCTGAAACACTGTCCGTGCATCAGAAACGAGAGGTCCAGAGTTTAGTGAGAAGGAACAAAGAAATCTTCTCTACACAGCCAGGTAAAACTAACGTAATTAAACATGACATAGTCTCTGAACCGGGGGTCCGAGTTAACCTTAAACCGTACCGAATCCCAGAGGCCAAGAGAGAGGCTATAAGTTTAGAGGTTAAAAAAATGCTAAAACTAGGCGTAATTGAGGAATCCCAAAGTGGGTGGAACAGCCCTATAGTTTTGGTCCCAAAGCCAGACGGTACAACAAGGTTTTGTAATGACTACCGGAAACTAAACGCGGTGTCAAAATTTGATACTTATCCTATGCCCAGGGTGGATGAACTTGTAGAGAGACTGGGCAAAGCCCGATATCTCACAACCCTAGACCTAACAAAAGGGTACTGGCAGGTTCCACTCACAGAAAGGGCAAAAGAAAAAACAGCCTTCTCAACCCCAGACGGCCTCTTTCAATATAAAGTGCTGCCTTTTGGCTTACATGGAGCTCCCGCCACATTCCAAAGAATGATGGATAAAATTTTAAAACCACATGTTCGGTACGCTGCCGCCTACCTGGATGATGTGGTAATCCATAGTGAAGATTGGCAGTCCCACCTTCCAAAGGTCCAAGCTGTGCTCGACGCAGTTCGGTCTGCTGGACTAACTGCTAACCCCGCTAAATGCACTATTGGTCTGGAGGAGGCCAAGTATCTGGGGTATTCTATTGGTAGAGGGTTACTCAAACCACAAACACTCAAAGTAGAGGCGATACAAAATTGGCCAAGGCCAGTCACAAAAAAACAAGTAAGGACCTTTTTGGGGTTAATTGGCTACTATAGGAGGTTTATTCCCAATTTTGCAACTAAGGCAACCCCACTAACCGACCTCACAAAAGCAAGAGGACCGCTAATGGTAAAGTGGTCCCCCGAAGCCGAACAGGCCTTTAGAAGCCTGAAAGAAGCTCTCTGTGCCCAACCAGTGTTGGTCACACCTGACTTCTCCAAAGAGTTCGTAGTCCAAACCGACGCATCTGAGGTAGGGCTGGGGGCGGTACTCTCCCAGGAGTCTCAAGGGGAGGAGCACCCCATCCTTTATTTAAGTAGGAAACTAAATCCCCAGGAGAAAAATTACTCCATAGTCGAGAAAGAGTGTCTCGCAATAAAGTGGGCTGTAGAGACACTCAAGTATTATCTGTTGGGGAGAAAGTTCCGATTGGTCACAGATCATGCACCCCTTACCTGGATGTGTCAAAATAGGGAGAAGAACGCTAGGGTGACCAGGTGGTTCCTAAGCCTACAGCCCTTTAAATTTTCTGTGGAACACAGGTCGGGGCACAAACATGGCAATGCCGACGGGTTGTCAAGGATGCACTCCCTAATATCCATGGTCGCTCACCCCTCGAGGTCTGAGCTGGGGGGGAGGATATGTGACAGAAACCAGGGGTTGGTAATAAACTCCATATACAGGGCTCCCAGGATACTGAACAGTTTCTGTCCTGTCTAAGCTGAACAGGGCAGCCTCGTGGTACAGGCACTCCATTCCACAGTTTGTCTGCTGCCTGTTTTCTGTCACCTGTCATGCTGATTAGAGTTCAGGTATATAAGACCTGTTTCCTGTTTCCTCTGGGCCCCGCCCAAGAGCCTGGAAGGCTGCTGAACTGCAGAGGGGTGAGAAAGCCTCTTTCCCAAATCGCTTCATTCATTCTGTTAGTTTGTCTAAAGACTGCAAAGGTACTTATTTTGTTGGTGGAAGTGGACAAGCCACTTCCAACTCTGAGTCAGGGACATCTAAGTTTAAGTTATCGCTCAGACGAGCAGCTTTTTGTTTGGCTTTGTTTTCTGTTTAAACTGTGGCAGTCTCAGTGCCTGGGACTGAATAAACCAGGCATAGCCTGTTTAAAGGAACAGTACGTGACGTCTCATCATTTAACCTACCCTAAAAGACCGTGTTCTAACAGTCCCGGACAGACGGCGGAGCCCCGGAGTAAGCCGTTTGTCACAGAGGGTATGTAGGCATCCCGAGTGGTGGGTGAGGGTGGGTTAACCCCGTCATGACTGTAGCGGTTAATAACCGCTATGGTGATTAAGGGTTTAGGGGACATTACTTTGTATGTTTTAATTTTTGTGTCTGTTTTGCAGAAGCGGAGGGGCCATGGCCAGAATGGGGGGGGGTAATGGTATGTGGGTAGGGGGTGAGGGTGGTTAGCATTGCAGGGAGGGAGATTTACTGGTAACAGAAACATCTCTCTCCCTTCAGTGTAATCTGTTTAAAGCCCCCTCCCCCCTAATGTGTGTTTCTGTAAAATCTCTCTCCCTTCAGTGTAATCTGTTTAACAGAAACATTAGGTGGGAGGGGGCTTTAGGCCTTTACATCTCTCTCCCTTCAGTGTAATCTGTTTAACAGAAACATTAGGGGGGAGGGGGCTTTAGGCCTTTACATCTCTCTCCCTTCAGTGTAATCTGTTTAACAGAAACATTAAGGGGGAAGGGGCTTTAGGCCTTTATATCTCTCTCCCTTCAGTGTAATCTGTTTAACAGAAACATTAGGGGGAGGGGGCTTTAAACAATGCTGTGTATAATGTATAAGGTTTTTTACAATTAGATAGATGTAATCCTTGGTATTGTAAGGGTTAGCTTTTGTTTTAAATTGTGTTTTCTGGTTGGTACTTACAGTATATATTGATTTTTGTATACTTGATTGGTTAAAATAGTTGAATTGTTTGGAAGTGTTTGTATTTACTGGTAGAGTAGCTTGCAATTATATTGTTAACATTCATTTGCAGAATGTATATGGTGCATAGATTTTATGCATCATTTATTCAATGTAAATGCAATGTACTGTGTGCATTGGAATGTTATGTTTTATATTGTAAAATCAGTTAGGATTATTAAATGGATTATTATTATTGTCTGTATAGAGAAGCGTTATCTATAGGACAGTATGATTTTGATAACCATTCTATATGTATTTGTATATTGGTTCATCATGTGTGTATATATACTGTATACAGTGTATATATATACAGTATATATATACAGTATATATTTATTTCTCTTCATGTATTTATTTATTTATTTAGATTTATTTATTAATTGTGGGGCTGCTGTGTGTGTGTATTTTTTTTATTGTGGGTAGCGGGGGTTGGTGAATGGGGTATTAGCCCCAACGGTGCTTGTTTAGAGCTTGCGGGGGGTAGCGAGAGGGCTTAACCCCTTCATGACCGTAGCGGTATTAACTGCTACGGTCGTGAAGGGGTTAAGTGCACCCGCAACCCCCCGCAAGTCCTAAACTCACACCAAGGGCCAAATACCCCCCCTCACCCATCCCCACTACACACAATAAAGCGGGCACGGTGGGTTAACCCCTTCATTGCCTTAGCGGCTATCCGCTATGGTAATGACGCAGCATTTCTGTATTTTTAATAATATTGAGCAGGAGCAGGGGGGGTCCCTGAGCATTAATTTCTGGCTCAGGGAACCCCATGCTCACTGTACAATATTATTAAAATACAGAAATGATGCTTCTTTACCATAGCGCATAGCCGCTAAGGTAAAGAACGAGTGTTTATTTATACTGTATATTGTATGTGTTTTATTGATATTGTAAATGTGTAGAGGGTCTCCAGAGCAGAAGCGCACAGGTTTCAGGTTTGGGGACCCCCTGCCCCCCGAGATACAGGCCCCTTTAGGGGGTGCCGGTATCCCTCTGCTCTGCTTGGTTTACAGGCCGCGATCACGTGATCGGGCCCTTTAAACCAAGCAGAGGGATACCGTCACCTCATAAAGGGACCTGTATCTGGGGGGGCCGGGGGTCCCCAGACCTGAAACCAACGCGATTCAGCTCCGGAGACCCCCTGCACATGTACAGTATCAATAAAAATGTATTTAAAATAATTTTTATTGTGCCGATGTTTGCGCAGAGAGAGAGCAGCGGATCTCTCTCTGCTGCAAACACATCTCGCCCCCGCCGCCCATACAGTAGTATCATTTATGTATGTGCATATACAGTACTGTACTGTATGTGTACAGTACTGTATGTTAGGGCTTATAGGGGTTGTTGTTATACAGTATATATATATATATATACAGTATACTGCACCGACACACTTTATTCGAGCAAATACCCAGTATGTACCTGGCAGATACCTGGAATGCGCCGCTCCTCACCTCTTACAAGCCCCGTTGCGTTTGCCTTCCCAGCTTGGGTTCATGCCTGGCTGATGGGCGGCTGATCTGTTAAATGATAATGATAGGATTTAATAGGCTGCAATGCTTCGCGTGTCTACCAGATGGCATAAATTCATGAATTGTAATGCAGTATATATATATATACTGTGCAGTATTGCAGCCAGCGGGAATAAAATGCTTCAATCCCTGCCTGAAAATACCTCAATGCACCCGGGCTGAAAACAGTCACAAACCTCAATACACCCGGGTATACCCGAATTCGTGGGACTAGCCGAGCTCGAATAAAGTGTGTCGCCAGTGTATATACTGCATTACAATTCATTATAGGGGAAGTTCCCTTGTCTGGAACGAAACGCGCGTCGGGATGACGTCATAGCGACGCCGTCTGTACTGTTGCAGTATCAAACTCATAGGAGTTTGCTTACGCTCTGTAGAATAGCTTAATACTTTGATGTGGGCCACATATGTGGATCCCACTAGCTAGCAACTAGGTATATCAGACCTCCTGCTGGCACTGGCTAGCCCAATGTATATTTACACAGTAGGGTTGTGATAATAAACTCCCCCCCCCCTGGAAGGAGCTGCAAAAGCGTGAGTTCTGGCTATTAGTCTGGGGTCCCCCTATGCCCTGTTGAAACAGGTTGACCACGGGGTATACTTACTTGCACCCACCTCCCAGCAGCGCTCCCATTGATCTATCACCAGGGGGGTCCTTCCCTGCCTGGGTTTGCATTTGGCTTCCTGTGTATGCAGCAGTGCTATGTGCCCTACTGCAGCTTTGTAACACAGTGCTGCACTATCAATGCTCCCAGTGTTCGTGTGTATCACAATACCCATGTAGATTGCACACCAGTTACTTCCCTGACAGGGTTATATTTACTGTGCATCTACTGAACCACTTCCATTCTACTGTGCTTCACACTAGTTATGACACTACTTGGTCATCTAGAGTGATTGCACATCAGAACTGCACAGTACACTTTTTAGGTTTTAAATATATTTGTTATGTTTGCTTTTTTCTATTACATTAATAAAAGTTTATTATTTTCATCTAGTAGGGTTGAGTGCATCATATAGGGTTCTTTCCTCTCTCCTCCCATACGCCTAGGGGACGGCTTCACAGAGAACAGCTCGCAAGCGCCACCATGTGTATTTTCACGGCATTGCAGTATTTCAGCAAGCCGGAATAAAAAGCTTAAATCCCTGCCGGAAAATAACGCAATGCACTCTGGCCGAAAACGATCAGAAACCTGAATACACCCGTGTACACCCGAATTCGCGGGACTAGCCGAGCTCAAATAAAGTGTGTCGCCAGTGTATGGAGATTGTGGGTTCCACTTGCGGCACTAATATTGAACTTGATTCTTCCCTGGTAAACACATAGGCAAATAACTTGTTTAAAACCTCAGCTTTTTCCTTATCTCCAATAATCTGCCTACCCATCTCACACTGAAAGGGTCCTATATTTTCTTTTCTCATTTTTTTAAATTAAGTTTCTTAAAGAACATTTTAGGGTTGACCTTACGTTCCATTGAAATCATATTTTCATTATCCATTTTTGCTAATTTGATTTCCCTTTTGTAATTTTGTTACATTCCTTATAATTCTGATAAAATGTCTCTGTCCCTTCTGACTTAAAGAATCTAAATGCCTTCCTCTTCTTGTCCATCTCCTCCCCTACCTGTTTATTTACCCACATTGGTTTCGACTTATTTATTTTAAACTTATTACCCAAGTGTATACACTGATAAGTGTGCTTTTCTAACAATGTTTTAAAGACTGCCCATTTATCTTCTACATTTTCCCCTGTAAAAACATAATCACAGTGTATTACTTGTAGATTAGTTAATTAAAATCTGCCTTTCTAACATTTAAGGTCTTTGTTGAACCCAAGTACAGTAGCGACATCTTTTATTCGAGTAAATGCCGGCGGCATGCCGGGATCTACCCCAGCTGCCGCCAGTCAGAAACGCGCGCCGCCGCGTTTCCCCCACGCACCCCCCCTCCACATCGCGTGCAATTACCCCCCCAAAGACACCCCGAACCCGGCTTCTACTCTGCCCCTCTGCTTCCCCGCACCCCCGCTTACCTAGATTTGAACTCCAGGGGTGTCGGGGAAGCCTGGGGAAGCCGGGGAAGACGGGGAAGCCGGGCGCGCTTGTGACCGTGACGTCACAGTGCGCCGCCACGCGCCGCGGCTACCCGCTTCCCAGCCTCATTCAGCCAGCGGCATTTGCTCGAATAAGAGCTGCCGCTGCTGTAATCTGTTTTTTGATAATTTATTTCAAAAGAGACCATGTTTTGATCACTGTTACCCAAAAGTTACAGGACTTGAATATTTGTTATTGCTCCTACATTGTTTGATATGACCAATCCAGTACTGCCCCTCTCCTGGTTGGTTCCTCAATAATTTGGGTCATATAATTGTCATTAAGCACCCCCAAAACCCTATTTCCTTTTGTTGTAATGCTAATCTAATTGTCCCAGTCTATGTCTGGATAATTAAAATCCCCCATTATGCATACATGACCCAGTTTTGATGCCTTCTCCATTTGCAAAAGTATTTTAGCTTCCTCAATCTCAAAGATATTTGGTGGTTTACAGTGGCGTCCGAGCTGAGTCTTCAGTGGCCGCCACCGCAATTTGCGGGCAGACTCCGGGCAGACGCGGCTGTTGACACGCGGCTGGTGACGCATGACTCGCGTCACTGTGGCGCCGGTCACACGTTATGCCGGCATCCCCGGGTAAGGGGACATGGTACAGGGGAATGGAGGGGAGATGCGGGAAGAGGGGGAGCCGAGGCAGCCAGGGGGTCGCGAGGGGAGGGGAAGACATGCGAAGCTGCCGAAGCAGAGGTGGAGCAGCCAAGCAGCCAGGGGGTTGCGAGGGGAGGGGAAGATGGGGCTGAGCACGGCCAAGTTCGGCGCCAGCCAAAAAAGCCCCGGAAGATTATGGGCATTTGTAAGATTGAAGTTGGCCGCAGCAATATAGCACATACCCACAAACATTTTCTTTATACTTTTACCTTCACTGCTAATTTCTATCCATAAAGTCTCTACATTTTCATCATTCCCTTCATAAACATCATCCCTTATAATAGGTTTTAGAGCCGGTTTAACATATAAACATTCTCCACCTCCCATTCTATTTGTTCGATCCTTCTGAAAAAGGGAATAACCCTCTAAATTAACTGTCCAGTCATGAGTTTTATCCCAGGACATACTTGAAAACGAGAGGTAACGCTCAATGTATTACTTCCTGGTAAAATATTTTATAAATAAATAAATAAATAAATAAATAAATGAGTTTTATCCTACCATGTTTCAGTAATGCCTATGATATCATACTGCTCCCTTGCAGCTATTAATTCAAGCTCCCCCATTTTATCTGTCAGTCTTCTTGCATTAGCAAGCATGCATTTAATTTTTTTTCAGCCTGTACTATTATCTTATCTGCTCCTTCCTTTCTGCGCCCACTTGGTTTAGTCTTTAGAAGTTTTCTAGTATTATCTGTTTTTACTATGGGTGCCTCACTGCTTGTCAAACTTGCACTTTCCCCCATTCTACTGTACCTTCATAACCCCTTGTATCCTCCTCTATTCCTTTTAGTTAAATATCTGTTTCATTCCCCTCTCCCCTCCACCCTAGTTTAAAATCTCCTCCAACCTTTTTAGCATTCTCCCCCTAGCACAGAAGATCCCTCTTCATTGAGGTGCAATCCATCCCTATTATATATAGATGGCATCTCTCAGAAAAGGAGTCACAGTGCTCTAAAAACCCAAACCCCTCCTTCCTGCACCACTTTCTTAGCCATGCATTAACCTCCCTGATCTCTGACTGTCTCCCTGCAGTTGCGCATGGCACTGGTAGTATTTCAGAAAATACTACCTTGGAGGTCCTTGCCTTAAGCTTTTGTCCTACTGCACCGACACACTTTATTCGAGCAAATACCCGGTATGTACCTGGCAGATACCTGGAATGCGCCACTCCTCACCTCTGACAAGCCCCGTTGCATTTGCCTTCCCAGCCTGGGTTCATGCCTGGCTGACGGGCGGCTGATCTGTTAAATGATAATGATTAGGATTTAATAGGCTGCAATGCTTCGCGTGTCTACCAGATGGCATAAATTCATGAATTGTAATGCAGTATATATATATGTACTGTGCAGTATTGCAGCCAGCGGGAATAAAATGCTTCAATCCCTGCCGGAAAATACCTCAATGCACTCGGGCAGAAAACAGTCACAAACCTCAATACACCCGGGTATACCCGAATTCGTGGGACTAGCCGAGCTCGAATAAAGTGTGTCGCCAGTGTAGATCCCTGTAATCATTTTTTAGGACCCTCTATCTTTCTCTAACTTTATCATTGGTGCCAACGTGTACCAAGACCGTTGGGTCAATCCCAGCCCCCCCCCCAACAATCTGTCTACCTGATCTGCAATGT
Organism: Ascaphus truei; assembly: GCF_040206685.1. Classification (NCBI taxonomy): domain Eukaryota; kingdom Metazoa; phylum Chordata; class Amphibia; order Anura; family Ascaphidae; genus Ascaphus; species Ascaphus truei. The sequence continues at coordinate 280,299,381 of NC_134484.1, read as the reverse complement.
GCCAAACCCGAGCACCCGGGAGACAACAAACTGTTCAGTTCATGCGGTCCTGGCAACAATTGCCCCATCTACCTTCCTAATAAGGGAGTCCCCTACCACCACCACAATCTTTCTTTGTATCTGGGCATCCTGAGTCCCCACTGTGCTGAAGGAACTATCCCCTGGCTGCTAGAAGAATTAATCTCCCCCAGCTTTGCCATTTCTGCTGACATTACCAATATCTTCACTCAACATGGCAAATCTATTGGGATGGGTCAGCTCAGAAACGACCTGCCTCTCCCTATTGCCCCTGCTTCCCCTTATAACTGTTACCCAGCTACCTACATGCTCCTCACTAACAGCAACCAAGCTACCTACCTGCTCCTCACTAACAGCCCCACCATCTGTACCACTTGTCAAAGCAAGGGCCTGCCAAGTGAGCTCTAAACCCCGTTCAAGATTTCCAATGTCCCTCAATATTGCAAGTTGCCTCTTCAGATCAGCAATCTCTGACTCTAAAGAGACCACCCGCTCACACTTCCCACAGCGGTATGCTCCTTGGAACAGCTTCTCAAAGTACACATACATGTGGCAAGATATGCATTGAGTGGCATTTTCAATCCTGCTCATTCTAGCAACTATGAAGTTTATAAGTACTAACAGTAAACTGTACTTCAATATACTACACCTTGTTTAACCACTTCCTTGTTCAAACTGCTTCTGTTTCTAACTGCACCCACTTTAAACAACTAGCACTTCAAATCAACCACACAGATCAGAATACGCAAGCTCAGGATTTGTTAGAAGCCTCTGTTTCAATAGGGACACCCACCAGGTGTGTTAGGTTAGCAATTAACTAACCACACCCACTGCAGGTGTGTTAGGTTAGCAAATTAACTAACCACACCCACTCTGCCTCAGGCAGGAGAAAGGGAAAAAAAACTACAGACTTCAATTACAACACACTTTAAAAATAAATTAACCCACTGCACTCTCCCACAAAAACAGCCACCCCTGCAAGTATACACAGCACTTCCCTTTCCTTCTGGTTTTAACTGCACACACATTAAAGAACCAGCACTTCAAATCAACCACACAAATCAGAATACGCAAGCTCGGATATATTTATATCATATATTATATTTTTATATATATATTTTTCAGATAAACCAACCCGGTTTGTCACTGCTGGTAATCTAATCCCACTGTTGATCTCTATTAACCCTTGCCTTATTTTTCACAAGTTTGTTGTGCAAATTTGCAATTATATAAACTAACTTTCATGATCTCTATTTGTAGTTATTGCTATTTCTGATGTTGTTGTTCATGTTTTGTTTTTTTATTGTATGTCATTTGATATATTGCTCTTTTTTCATTTCAGCTTATTGATTGTGTTTATCATTAAGATTGCTACATATGTAGAGTACATAAATGTTTTCCCAAAAATGGGAAGACAAAAAAGATTCCCATAAATTGCACTCATTCAGCTGAGTGAATGGTTAATAGAGAGGACTCAGTGGTCTCCGAGTGTATTACACATGTCACCTTTTGGTAACAGAACTCCCAATGTACTCAAAAATAATAAAATTTTATTAACATATACTGTATACAAAAACGTGAATATATACAATGTGTGTATAAAATCCCAAATGGTGGGTGTAGGGTCAGTATGATGTAATAGATCCAAAAAGTGTGGATACTATCATCTATAATATTTGGTGTGTGAACATAAGTATTGGGACACAATCTGGCAGTGGTGTTTACACACCTAGGATATATGCCATAATAGTTGTGTCAACCTAACAATTATTTGTTAAATACACAAATAGACTTTACAATAGAGGATACATAGTATATATTAATGCAGCAAGGATTCATCAGCTATGCAAGTAGCTTTTCATTCACTATTATGTGATACATGCTGTTTTAATAATTTTTTATTGTAAGTGCGCATTTTTATAACCTACATAAAAGACCAACCTTTATATCATTGATCTGCACCATGGATATGTTCTTTTGTTTTCACATTCAATCATCACAATGAACACCTGAGGTGGAGTGTATCAATGCCAGGATAAAGGAGATAACTCTTATTCAGGATACCAGTTGTTGCCCATATACCACTTTAATCTTGTGAGTAGGCTACACATATGAGACATCACATCCTGTAAATTTACCCACACAAAGTTTTCCATCTGCACTTAGATTGCTTTTTTCTGTTGTTTTTTTCCACATGCTCCCCCTGGGTTCCGAGAAAATGTATCTATCTTCTGAGGAACAGTGAAGACAGTCCCTGCAAGAGGGTTTAAGCAGGGAGTTACAACATATAATTTATCACGCCATTTGGCAAATTATACTTGTTCACTCAAATCACTTTCACGTTTGGTATTGGATTTTTATTATATCACTTTATTATTAGTGATCACTCTCAGTGTTTAGCGCCTTGATTTGCACCATCACTCTGTCACATAGGTATAGGCAAATGACATTGACTAATCACAGGTGGGAATGATAAAAATATAAATTCCAAGGTAGTTTCACAACAGCAAGTATGCATTTGGATAGTACTGTATACCCCGTAGGTGCACAGATATAAATAGCAGGCATAGTAAGTGTCAGGATATATAACCTTAAACTTAGCAGAGTCAAGCCAATAGAAAAACGGAGTACATACTGTATGTTGTTGCTACTAAGAGACACAACATGAGCAAAAAGATGCACAAATTCTAACAAGCATATAGCGATTTTGTGTGTAAAAAGTCACAATCATGTGTTCCTGGATATATATCTGATACTATTAGTGTAGCACAGGACAATAGTTGTACACATTTGCCTTTAAGAGTGTCCCAAATGGTAAAACAAAGAGCTATCATCGCAGCTAAAATCGCCATACAACCTCTCTTGAGGTGGAAAATGTTTCGCTCCACACCACGTTGACGTCACCATCGTGACGTACATCCGACGTACGTTTCATGTGATAGAACACGTGATATTAGGTTGAGCAGAAGGAATCTACAATTATTAGGTTGAGCGGTAGGACACCTGTTTGTTTGTTTGTTTATTTGATTTGTTACATATTGCATGTTTTATAGTTTTATGGTCTTTTGATCAAAGACACCATGTTTATTTAATTTTGTGATCTTTTTAAAAAATTACATTGGTTATATTTTACTGTTTCATTGTATAAAATTGTGTATGTTATTTTATGTGCTTATCTTGGGTACACTGTGATTGGTTGAATCAATGGGTGTAATTCCAACCCATCATATTGTCCCACAGGTATTTAAATGGCTTCAGATTACAATGCAAGTGCCTGATGAAGTAAGTTACTACGAAAAATTTAGGAAGCATTTTTTTGCCATTTTGTTACTCCACATAAGCTGTAGAGTGTCTCCTGTTCCTGAGGCTTAATTATTTAGTCTACGACCTTAGACCGGAATGCCGCTCATAGAGTGACACGGCCTTGTGACATCACAGACTGCCGCACAGAACAGATATTCAGTCATCAGCTTATTCTCCCCTGTACCCTGCTGCCAGGGGAGAAGAAGCTGATGACTGAATATCTGTTCTGTATCGGAACGGGGATCCGTTGGGAGAAGTAACCCCTGAGTGGAAGCGGAAGGATTGGAACATAGAAGGGCAGTGAGCAGAAGGAGAACTAAAGAAACCCTTATCTGCCATTTGCTTACACATGGCCGTGTGAGTACGTTCATGTATATTTATTTTCTGAACCCACCACTGTCAGTCTCTGACTGATTGCCCTTCCCCTGCAAAGGAGGATTGGGTCCATTTTCTAATCTGCTCTCCCCTTTCTCTTGTTCTTGTATTCTGGTCTGAGGGTCCAGGAATGACCCATAGGGTTGAGCAGCAGACGCGGATCCTTGAAGTAGTGCACCCACACTTAGGTGCACAGAGAGGTCCGGTGTATGGTAATATTATTACAAATTGTTTGCATTTTGAGAGCGCCATAATTTCTTTTCCACTACATCTACATTGGACCCAGGATCCACAGACATCTCGTGAGGATCCCCCTTCAAGAATTCAGGACAGAGCCGCAGCGGATGTTTGGAGTTGCTGATTTCATGAGACACATTGTTCAAAGGGGTAAACTGACATGTAATGCCTGAATGATAGTAATATCTTGTACGTGCAATACTTACCTGCTTGCAATATAGCAAATAAAATGTGTTTAATACACTATGAGTCATGTGCTGTCTATTTTCTCCTATACCAGAACCTACTGTAGATGCTGAGCCATCATCAGATTAGCTGCAGACTCCTGTATTTAAGGTTACATTTGCATCCTACCACTTCACTGATGTTATGACACTTAAGTCATTATTTGATTATTAACATTCACTTTCACTATTTATTTTATTGAACATTATTTAATGTGTTTTTGACACTATTGTAGTGTCCTAATTATTTGATTCACTTATTGTGAATTTTGTAAGATCACAATTTGATGAGCGTTACACTTTTCTTTTTTAACTATTACATGCCATAAAGAAGCATTATGTGATACTAATGTATAACAAATTTTGGATCTGTAATGGCAATTGACTTGTCCTTACTCCTTTTTACATTCCCATCCTTATTTCCCAATCTTTCCATTTTTTGCATGCAGTCCTTACCGGTCTCTTTCTTGTCTGAGTTTTCATTCATTTATGGAAATGGAGAAAAAAGTTAAAAATATAAAATGATATGAAATATCAGGTCTGTTGTTATCTTGATCATAGTTTATGACATTTATTTCTGTTCCTGTAAATTAAGACCAAAATGATTTTACTGCCACCAGTCTAGTGAATATCTCTTAATCTAATATCTCTTCTGCACAGTTGTAAATACCATTGAAACGTGACAATATATTATACTTTAAATAGGTTAGATCAGTGGTTCCCAATTTGTGCGCCGCAGAGGGGCGCCGCAATTATCCTCCCCACGATCCCTCCAATTATCCTCCCCACCATCACTCCTTCATGCCGGCTGGGCCGCAGGGGATTGGCTGCAGGCAGAGAGGAATCCGGGGGCTGGGCTTTGTGTAGAGCACACGGTGAGTGTGTGTGTCTGCCTTCCTGCTCCTCTGTCTGCGCGGTGTCCCGTCCCCTTCTGCCCCGGGTGATAGGAGAAGGTAGGGGGGTGATAGGAGAAGGGAGAGGGAGGGGAGAGTTGTACAGTGACTGTGTGCAGGGAGCTGCCTGCACGGTTCTCCTCCCCCTTCCCAAACCCCCCCAAACCCCCCCTCACATCCGTCACTGCCTCTGCTCTCCACTGCTCTTCAATTTGTGTATCTGTGTGTGTGTGTGTGTGTGTGTGTGTATTTATTTGTGTGTGTGTGTGTGTGTGTGTGTGTGTGTATTTATTTGCATGTGTGTGTGTATTTATGTGT